>NW_027498217.1:0-33007 GCF_021521415.1 Bidens hawaiensis | reverse complement strand
AGTTTTCTAGAAAGTGTAGGAAGCCACCACAATTTGACATGTGGCATAGATTATAAACACCCATGGGCATTTTGGTCTGTTAAATTTTAAATAAATATGGTAAATTTTAATGATAATTGATTTCCTATTTTTATGGATCTATATTTAATGAATTCTATAGATTATAATGATACATTCATATTGTAAATCTAAAAAAAACTACACCCAATATTCCTGTTATACGGCTTCATCTTCCAATTAATTTAAGATTCTTATTTCATGAGAACATAAAAACAAATTAGATTAGTTCGTTGTTAAACTCCCTTCCGGTGACCCTAATGGCTTGTTGATACTGCTTCCATTCGCATTCCATGGGAATAATTGATCTTTAGTTCGTGCACGCATTAGATTCGGTAGGTTCTATGCATCAAAATATGTCCCTAGCACGCCTAATGAATTGAAGATGACATGATTTGGTCTTTTCTCTCATTACAATTGTCGGCTATATAAATAAGCGCAACCGACTCCACATTAGGCTGAGGGTAGTGGGGAGTGAGCGGGGGCTCGGCCGCCTACGTGGCTCCCGAACACCGCTACACCCCTCAGGTGGTTAAGGGCGCGGGTGTTCCGGCGTGGGTGTGACCGCGGGAAGAAAGAGCCGTTGGGCTGTTTGGGTTTTCATAAAAAATAGTTGTTGGCTATTAATAATACTAACCGTATGTTTTCGGGTTTATTAGTAAATTGATTTATGTTCATTTGAAAAATAAAGCTATTTTTGAAAGTAGTAACTATGAATTTTGATTCAGATTTAAGATGCATGTATATGAATTTGTTAAAAAAAGTTAATTTAATATTTCTAATAAATTCTTTCATATAGTAAAAACTGTTGTAAATGGTAGTGTAACTCGAAATTTTCTACAAAGTTAATAATTGAGATTCCATTATTTAATAATTTACATTATTAGTTTTTTTTTTTACATTAAAATCTAACCCCATTTTAGTTTGTTACATAAATGCACCGTCGATTTGCGGAAATGAAGGACACAGTTAAAATTGTGCTTTAGCTCATAATGTTGTTTGCGGTGTGTTTTAGTTCATGTGGATAGAAAGTGACATGTTAACATGTTGTGTTTTGTTGTTATTGGCGTGTTTATGTTATTGGTATTATGTCAAGTAAGATATGTTGGTGTGTTTCTCTTATTGGTGTTATGTCAAAAAATAAAATATAACATAGTGTGTTTTTGTTCTTGGTGTTTTTTTTTTGTAAATTTGGACTAAAATTGGTGTTCTTTTTTAAACACACTGTAATTCAGCAAGGTTTTCCATTATGTGTTATTGATGTTCTAGTGTGTTTTACGTTATGTGTTTTTCGGTAATTCAGCAAGATTCATATATAGTGTGTTAATTATTGGTGTTCATTGATGTTTTTGGTAATAGGTTTTAAATTTGAATGAAAATATGATTATTAAAGCTTTAATAAATATTTCCATATATAATATAACACATGAAACATTTATGCCTTTTAACTAGGGTGGCAATCTTGACCCATGGGTTGGATGAGTTGTATCAAAATGTATAAGATGGGTCAGAATGGGTCAAACTAAAAAAAGAAAATGATTGAAATGGGTCAAAACAGGTTGACATTTCTCGGGGTTTTTTTATGGAACGAGAAAAACGAAGGAAACTTTTTGGTGTTTTTACTTTTTAAGTTTTTGATTTATATTTAGAGTTATAATTTTTTAATTATTTTTTTGAATTTTTTGGTGAGGGGTTTTGAAATGGGTCAAAATGGGTTGAGAATTCAAAACCCCTCACCCAAAAATTCAAAAAAATTAATTAAAAAATTATAACTCGAAATATAAATAAAAAACTTAAAAAGTAAAAACACCAAAAAGTTTCCTCCGTTTTTCTCGTTCCATAAAGAAAAAAAAAACCTCGAGAAATGTCAACCTATTTTGACCGTTTCAATCTTTTTCTTTTTTTAGTTTGACCAATTCTGACCCATCTTATACATTTTGATACACTCATTCAACCTATGGGTCAAGATTGCCACCCCTAGGGAGGAGCGAAGCGTCACCAGAAGGTATTGAGGGATAACATTCAGGGCGTCACCAGCCCGCCATCAGATGCCTCGCCAGGAGAGGCGGAGTCAAGAGGATCATCTACGAGGAGACACGTGGCGTACTCAAGATCTTCTTGGAGAATGTTATCCGAGACGCCGTTACCTACACCGAGCACGCTAGGAGGAAGACCTTCACGGCCATTGACGTCGTCTATGCTCTCAAGAGGCAAGGAAGAACCCTTTATGGGTTTGGAGGTTAATTATTAGATCCATGCTTTTTAAATCAATGCTTGTAATGAATCCTCTGTTTCTATAATATTTTGGTTGAAAGTTTGAATTGGGATCTGTAATTGTTGGATTTAATGGAATGAAACTGAAATGTTGGGTTTTTTTCTTAATCTGAGTTTGGTTTTGTGATTTTGGATTCAACAGCTTTTGATCCACTAGTACATGATGTTTAGGTTGTATAAATAAAATACGTATATTTATTTGTATTGGTAGTATGAGCTTGGAGCTACCTGAATCAACTAGTAGTTGACCCGTCCGGTGGACGGGAATATCAACTTAGAAATGTGATTACATTAATTAATTTAGTAACCCATATCCACATTATGTATGTATTGCAAGGGAATAGATGATAATTATAGTTACATGCACTTTTTAGGTGGTATAATTTAGTTTGATTATACTAATAGAATTTAGATACATCCATGCCTATTTTTAAAAAATCTATGGTTCCCCAATGCAAATGAAAGCGATATTGACATAAAAATAATAATTCCACACAGTATTGGGGTACCGGTCATGTAATAGTATGGGCTGATATACTAGTTACATGATTGGCCAATCATGTGAGACAAATAGTGGCTTTACTGTTGATAAAACATTTTTGTGACAAAAAGTTGTATGTCAGTCTATTAACAAATGGGTCAATTAGGGTTAACATTTATCAATCTACATAAAAATAAATAAATAACACACACCAAAAGTGCAACAATACAACTTATATATTACAATAATATTAAAATGCAGGAGTCACATAATTCACCATGTTAATGAAAATGTTACATAGTTTAACGACACTAGAAAAACAACAAAAAAAGAAAAAAGAAAAACAAAGCATGCGAAACAACTGACACGAGAACATAAGTGCAGATACATCATGATATTACTAAAAAAACAGTAAGCGACGCCATCTTCAGTCAAGATCACTCGATTGTCAACCCTACCATACTTGGTCCTTTTAGTAGGCACACAACCCTCTTCAGACTCATTTCAGAGCTAACAATCTCTATAACATCCTCCCATTTTCATTTATCAAGTGCCTTGTAGCGTTTGTTGATTCTGTTAGCCTTGACAACCTAAGACAAAATATATTAATCAACTATTACATAATTTCAGAAAACACAACTATCAAATAGGTACCTCATTGTTAAACTCGAGGTCAACGTCCTTTTTGCAAACACAACAATACAAAGGGATGTTATCCAAGGAGTCTAACTCGTTGAAAAAAGAATATGTTTCCTATAATTTGTATAATTGAAAATATGTTAGCAGTTGATTTTGGTAGCCTAACTAACAAATAAGCAACTTATATTATAACCTTTTGAAGAAAGGACGATTCAATTTAAACCTTGACAGCTTGCTGCAGCTAAACCACAAAACAAAACAGTTAGAAAATCCTTGTAAAACCCACATTAACAATTACATTTTACATCCTAACAATTAACGAAACCAAAAAAACATCCACGTACATGTGGGTGCTGTTTGGGAGCTTCAACATAAATAAACTGTATTCGAACACACTGCTAGGTTAGCAAACTTCATGTCACAAATTTATATTACTGTAATAGCAAAACAACAAAAACAAACCGAAATAAGTTAAGCATGCCTACCTTCACGGGAATGTCATCAACAAATCAACAATATTGACGTAAACTACAAGTAGAAAGGGATAAATGGTTAGACGATTAGATCCTACAAACTTAGAAAAAAGAAATTAATTGGCGTAACTCCTCGTCATAGAGAGTTGTGTGATGATTATATTCTTTATCCATGATAAGTCACTTAACAACACAATAAACAATGCATTTGTGGTATCTAGAATTCAATCTATAGAGTCATAGCCACTACCATAGTAGTTAAAACTCCACTTCCCAACTTTGTAGGATAGTGGACATGTTGTGTGAGAAGAATCGTTGAAAATCAAAACTAAAACTGTAATATGGTGCATGCATAACGAAAGCTTAAAATTTTATATAACTATGTCAAGTAGTGGGTGGTTACCCATGTAAATGGGTTAGTGGGGTAGTTACATGTGATGAAAGATAACCGTTTTAATTAATCCTTATCTAACGGCCTATATTAAATCTTGGATCTTATCGGACGGCCAACATTAGTTTCCACTCTTCTGTAACCTATTATATTAATTGCTTATGTGAGTTGACCTTAGCTTCGACCCATCACGATACACAAGTAAGATTATTTGCAAGTTGTTTGTGTTTGTTTACCGTTGGTTCATATATGAATTGCCTATAGGGTTGGTGGCCTGCATCCTTCTTTCTCACTTGAGGATAAACATGTCTTTGTTTCATTCAAGAGTTTGACTTTTAGTTGAAGGTGACTGAACACCTCCTTTGCTCACATTAGGATGTCCAATTGCACACAGTAAACACCTTGTGAATATTGTGGACATTTCTGTGCATCACCTACGAGGCTACAATCACAGCAATTAACAATGCAGTCTCCACCACAACATTTTCCATTATGTGAAAATGCAGGCTTAAAAAAAGTTGAACTTAACATCACTAATTATCATTAATTATGTTAAACATACATTCACGAAAACACAACATATAGAGGACCAAATAATACGCAATTAAAAAGCTATAATATATAAACAAAATCCACTTGATAACACGGAGCAAAAATATACCGTGGTTCAATTCACTTCATTATGTTAATTCCACCTATAAAACGATTTTCAAGTATTTTGGCTGATCACATACTTAATCGAATATATTTCCGTATGATTAACAAGACAAATTAATGTTAAGTCCAAATAAAGAATTCCACATAACGATTATCATTGACTATTATTTGTAGCGTTGACATTTGCGAAACATAGAGCAAACGACCGAACCAAATAAGATGAATAAGTAATAACAACTTGAACTTGTAGGTATTGTAAATCAAAACCAACATTAAAAAATTATGAATATTAATTATGACATTTTGTCGACCAAAACATAGATGGTACACAATGTGACAACATTAAGTCATAGACATACCTCAAAACAATAAAAGCAAACGTTTTCACATGTTAAATTATACTTACATAAGACAAGTTACTATATTTGCCTCTTGTTATCCAAATAAGGTTTTTTTTATCTTTCGGCTTTCTTTTCAATCGGCAATGACCATATCTATAATAAAAAAAGAAATAATTACAATAAAATGTATGTCTTCTAATGTATATCGTAACCCACTATACAAGTATTAACAAATATGTCCTTTACTATCCAAATAAAGTTTCCTCTCCAACCATAATGAGTCATTTAATAGTGGGTGATAGTGATACAGCTTTTTATTAATGGGCTTAAGCCCATATAAAATTTTCAATTTTAATAAATCTTTAGGGTCACCCTTTTTAAGTATATCAGAAAATAATTAGATTATGAATTTCAAATGTTTCCAAATAAAACAGGTCGGTGAAATTAATAATTTACATAATACATAAACATTTTATATTTCATAGAAACATCCAAACGATTTACAATGAAGTGGCAGGTAAGCGGGCAACAAGCTGCGCCGCAACCCCCTTTTGGATAGCAAACCCAATCCAACTAGAAACAAAGTTTTGATTCTTATGGACTGATACGTTACTATACACAACTTTCCGAACCCTATTCAAAAGGTCCACGGCATCCGGAGCTAAGAAACCAAAAGTGTCAAAGGCGAAGGGGATAAACACGTGTTGATTCTCCAAACAAGCTCTCTCGTGTTTAGCAACCTTGCCCGATGCCGCCTTCAATGCTGCCTGGCCTGCTACAAATCCAGTGTCCCTAATCCCAACAAGAGGGGACACTCTTGTGAGGTCGACACAAGCGTGTTTTCCCCCTACCCACCCAAAAACAAGTATATCGGCCGGTCGTAATGTAGATCTTCCTTCTTGAGGATCCGTAAGAAAGTTTACGGGGACTTCCTTTTTAGCCGAAATTCTGGCTCGTTTAAGAACATCGCATAGAACATCCCTCACCAAATCATGCCTGTACTTAAACCCAGGCAACTCTTTGCAGTGAACCGCATGCTCGCCAAAAGAATCCAAACAAACCTTACGGCAAACCGGGCACGGCTCATCTACCGGAAACAAATGGATCATTAACCGATACTTCAGGATGGCCCGGTACTCCAAAGCCGACATATGTTGGCCCAATCCTTCAATAGGGAGAACACTTAAGAAATCTTGAGCCCGAGGAGCCCGAAGACACTCAAACATCGCTTTTTGAAGAGGGGATAAATCAAACTTCATTTCCAAACTCTTGATGATTCCACTATAAAGGGCACTCGCCAAAGCATGTTGGGCTTTAGGGGGGACGGTGTCTTTATTAGAGAAACCACTAATGTCAAAATCGGGAAGTGAAATGTGCAACCGATCTATGGCACTCCCATAATCGGAGTCAAACCCATCAATACCACAATCTCGAAGAATGTGGTCTTGTAATTCCCAAGATTGCGCCCTCGAGGCCACAAACGTATAAGTAGAAACGTCTGAAGCTGAACATAAACCCAAACCTCCAAAACGAGTCGGAAGTGATGCCAACTTCCATTGAAAATCTCCAAAGAAGGGACCACCACAAACCACGATGTCCTCAATCGCCCCCCGAAGGCCATTGTCAAACACAGAAACTGCTTTCCCTACATACACAGGTTGGCATGTTCTGAGACCAAACAACAACTTTCCAACTCCCATACATGAGCGGAGCAAAAGGAGCTCGCATTGAGGGTCCCGCAAATGCGGGAGATAGCTCATCAACTCCACAGCTCGCGAAGCCCTTTTCATAGCAAGTTCACTGATGAACCCGGCATCCCGGCTAACGGCTCCCCCGAGGAATTTCACACCTAGCACCGGTCTTCCAATCTCACAGGGAAACACCCCCTCCTGCACCTTAACCCCATTGCACGACGGCCAAAATACTTCGGTTTTTCTTAATATTAAGTTCAAGGCCCAGGCGAGGACCCTCCGACCTGATAATATCTAAAGCTTTGGCAACCTCTTTAGAGTCCCTAATAATTGTACCATCATCTAGGTACCAAGCATGAAAGAGAAGCTTACAGAAACTCAGGACTAGATGAATAATCTCTCTTTAATTACTAGGGTTTGTGCAAGTCTGAAAATATAGCCGTTAATGATTAAACACCGACTTTCGTCACTTGTGGTGTAAGCTACCAATTGGTATAAACAAGCCCAAAAACCATACGAATTCCATCACAATTATTTCATTCATTCATTCGTTCGTTCGCAACTTCTC
Source organism: Bidens hawaiensis (assembly GCF_021521415.1). Lineage (NCBI taxonomy): Eukaryota > Viridiplantae > Streptophyta > Magnoliopsida > Asterales > Asteraceae > Bidens > Bidens hawaiensis. Next base: position 25,435 of record NW_027498217.1, on the reverse strand, counting down.
CTCTCCTAATCTCCCATTATCTTTTCTACTTCAAACACTAACATGAATTCGTACCGCAACCTTATTAATCTCCAACCTCGTTACTACGGTCTACCTGTGGAATACACGGACGAAGAAGGCATCATCAGTAACCCCTATGACACGTATCAGAATCCTCCTTATACACAACAAGAAGAAACCTACTTGTTCAATATTCCATCTGCCCATCACCCTTATCAACAATTTTTAACTGGAAACTTGCTCTTGCACGAGGCTGAATCTGCGCTACAAAGAAGACGAACCTTTAGCCTTTCCCGTGGCCCAGGTTTACCGGATGAAGTGATTTCGAACCGTCTCCAAGTGTACACTTTACAAACAAACCGTGAGCCGGATGTTTGTTCGATTTGTTTGGGTGAATACCAAAGAAACCACAAGATCGGGAGAGTTGAGTGCGGTCATCGGTTTCATGCAAACTGTATCAAACGGTGGTTGAAGTCTAAGAATGAGTGCCCCATGTGCCGGTCGACGGCGTTGACGTATTGATTAAATGTTGTTTTTGTTTTGTGTTCATGTAATCTTTGGTTTGAATATTGTTTTTGATATATGAATTCGATTTATTGTTGCTTTTATGTGTGATGTTGCTTGTATAATATATGTGTTTTCCAGGTATTATGATTTTGAACACCACAATTTTTATATAAACAGATAAATAAATAAAAAAGACTATGCCATAATTAACAACACAATCAATTACTCTCATCAAACTTATGTATATACCTACGTTGGTCAGAATATTAATTGGGGATTATGGGTTGGTGTTATTACTGGAAAATGTTATAGTTCTATTATATGAAGACTTGCTAAGATGTTCATAAGCTGGGACTACTGTTGGCTGGTGAATTTTTATGGTGTACGTTCAAGATGAATATGTTTGGTTTTAAAAGTAGGATTATTAATTTTATATATACCTTACAAACTTGGAAATTTTTAATATATAGCCAAACCAAAACAAAAAAAATAAAGAAAAAATCATACATATTATAACTTTAACTTTTTACTCATTGAACATTCTACCTCGGTTACTTTATATTTGTTTTAACCCTATATTTTATGTAGACTGAAGAAACGTGGATCTACTCACTGGTAGCAGATCTACTTTCCTCGGGTGTGATTAAACTATTTCACCGATGGTTCTTCTGGATCCGAGTTCTTCCACCTACAAAATGAACAGCGCCGTTACTTACCCCTCAGAAAGGGACAGAGGGGTCCTCTTTGGGGTAACCCTCCGGCGTGAGAATCAGTATCTTTTGGAGAAGATAATAATGTTGTATGTAAGTGAATCTCAAGAGTATTGCTGAATCGCTGAATACCCTTGATGATGTGACTGTGTGTCTTTCTGTAACTGACTGTGAGTGGATATGATTCAATATGATTGAATGTGATATCACTGCTTGTAACTGTCAATGATTGAGTGTGAATGAATGTCATCAAAGTGGAGTTGATGCTGTATTTATAGTGCTAGGGTTTTTACTGGTTGGGCTCAACCTCGTTGGCCTCCTCCAATCGCACTGCGCCACGTGCCCTCTGGGACACCTGGCGCTTTCTCGTTGGTTGTAATCACGTGGTAGCACATGTGTCATGCTGAGTTGTCGACCTTTCATTTGGCCGTTGTCAACATCAGCATATTCTTACTCCTTAAAAAGATGCCTTCTGGAAGATTGTCTGACGTGCACAATCAAGGTTGCCCTAATCCTGATTTGGATAAGGACGAGGTTGATTATGTGCACGTGTGATATGCGCCCATCCTGAGGATGCGCGAAGTCTTCTTTTTATTCTCACGCGCAGATATTTCATGCGCAAGTGTGATATGGACGAGCGTGTGATATGCGCCGCGCGATGGTGCGCCGGGCGCATATGCGACGCGCGAGCATATGTGATGTGCAAGAGCATGTGATATGCGCCGCGCGTTGATGCGCTGCGCGCATATGTGATGCGCGAGCATATGATGCATGCGCCATGCGCCTAGGTTTTGGCTTTGTGCCTTAATGTCTTTATCTTGTGGGTTGACCCGCCTTGATTGGTGTTGAGGCGGGTACATACCTCTTCAAGCCCCCCCAGTCTAATGTGTGTCTTATCTCGCGCGAGCGTGGTGAGATAGATATTAGACTCACTGAATTGTCCTTTTATAGGGGGTTTTGTCGTTTTCCTGGTTGTTTCCATCATCGCGCGAAGTTCTATCCACTTTGTTGAAAACCAAAGGTCCAAACACGTGGTTGGTTGGTGGTGACGTGCGCCGTAAACGTGTCAGAGGTTTCGTGTGCTCGAGGTGCTACAGTTGCCTTTCACGTCCCCTCACAGCTGTCCTGAACACGTGTTGCACTCGCATTGGTTAGTACCTGCGAGTGGGGGCGCGTCACTGTGCCGTGGCAGGTCGGTTACAATTTTATGTCCCCTCACACAGCTGTTAGGGACACGTGTCATTCCTTGGTTGGCTTGCACCTGCGAGTGGGGGCGCGTGGAATCCGATCAGCTGCCACATTTCTCTCTCCTGGTCCTATAAAAGCAGGCCCCTAGAAAATTTTGTATCCTCATCTTTATTGTTGTTCAAATTCGAATTCCTGCTTTCACATTCTGATTTGAGTGTTTACATCGATTCGAATCCTCGATTATCGGCTATTACAGTTGTATGTCTGATAGTTCATACTCGTCTAGCCCTTCAATCACCTCCGTTGCCTCTCGAAGACGCCGTGTGAAATCTGTGGTGATGTCGACATTGAAGCAAAAGGGGAAGGGGAAGAAGGTTGTTGAAACCACATCGGAGGAAGTAGGGAGGACCAAGGCCACCAAAAGGTGGAATGAAATCCCCTGCAAATTGAAGCAGGCCGATCTCGACAACCTCATCGCCTCTCAGGGGTTTCCCACCCTGTTTGGCTGCATGTTGCCTAGGTCCGGGCAAACGGCGGCGGACCCGCCTGCCGGCTATATATCCCTATATAGCCACTTTTTCACCCACTGCAACCTTCGTCTCCCGATGACAAGGTTTGTGGGTGCACTGTTGAAGTTCTATGGGATTCACATATCCCAAGTCCATCCGTTTGGACTCGTGCGCGTGACTCACTTTGAGTTCATGTGCAAATCCCAGCGCGAGGAACCCACTCCTCGGCGCTTTCAATATTTTTATAAGGCCAAGATCCAAGACAATTGGATCTCTTTTATTCCTCGCAGTCAGAAGGTGAAGTGCTCCACTGTTTCATTCAAGAGCCTTCATGACTGGTCTGAGAGGTTTTTTTACATTAAGGCCGGTGTGATCCCCATCCGTATGACCATGCGCTCTATCACTTCTGCGCCTGCGGATGAGGATGTCCTCAAGAACCCAACTGGCGCATGGGTTAAAAAGCTGACCGCCGAACCATCCCCCGCGAAGAAAATTTGCGAGGAGGCGCTGGTTGGGGTCGGCATGAGCAGGCTCTGGGCCGACAGCGCGCTTGAGCCCGTTATCCAAGTCGACGGGTTGTGTAAGTGTTTTTGTTTTTTTTTTTTTTTTTTTTTTTTTTTGTTTTTTTGTTGTTGCGCGAACATCGTTCTTTTGCTGATATCATTTAACTTGTCTTTGCGCAGTCACCAAGGATTACATCCTTGCCGCTTATGATGAACATGTGGAGGGCGGCTCCGTCGAACTTGGCGTTGGGGAGGTTGGTTTCCCGGATCGCTTCGATGACATGTTCATCCCAGTGGATCTGGATTTTGACTTTGACGGTGACGCGCCTGGTAAGCCTTCGCAATCCTGCTCATTCCTTTAGAATACCCAAGTTTATTAACAGTTCTGTCGCTTGTTTTTGTAGATGCGCTTGAAAACTACGAGCTAGAGCTCGCGGAAGAGGAGGAGGAGGAAGAGGAGGTGCCTCTACTAAAGCGCAAAGCTAAGGGGAAATCTGGCGCAGGGGCCAGTAAGAAACAGAAGAAAGAGGACACCCCTGTCGCTCATCCCCATGCTCAAACGAAGAGACCTAAGGAAACCACAAAGGTTTCTTTAAGTTCTCTGCCTGTGAGAGTGGGCAGACCTCCTGTCCACTTGAGGTATGGTGCCGTCGCCTCCTCCGTTCGCGCTGCTGAAGAGAGAAGCCGCGCCGCGCCTGCAACAGGTATACTTTGCTTATCTTCATCTGACTGAGTTATTATTAAACCGTTGGTTATTTGAATGATTGCAGAGCCGGCGACGGTAACAGATCAGCCGCAGGCGCCACAAGGTGCTACGGCTGCGCCGGGGACTCCATCGAAGTCCCCTGTTCTACCCTCTGAAGAAGGGTAGAATGAATTTTATGGCGATGTTCGACGCTGCGAACAGAGTTGCGCCAAGGTAAGTGTTGCACATTTGTCTTCTGAATTTTTCCTTTTGGACTTAGTCATAAACCATTCCTTGTTTATTTGTTCATAGGAGTTGTAGCTGGTACAACAGTTGCTGATGATACTCCTGGCGCAGCTGCCGGCGCCGCTGGTTCTGGTCCTGCTCCTGCTAGTGCTGAGTCTCCCTTGTTGGGATAACCAAGGAGCAGGAAACGGTGGTTTGCGCGCCGAACTGGCGGCGTCGAGACCTCCTTCGCCTCCTCCTGCACGTAGCCCTCCCGCGAGGCTGGTTTGGAGCCTTCCAGGTCGCAGCAGAAGAGGCCTGTTGAAGGAGACGAGGAGGACGAGGGGGTTCAAGGTGAAGACTCCTTAGGAGATCGCGCCAGCCCTGCGATGCCGCAAGTGTTCGCAGCGCAGACCTCTGGTGGGGCTGGCGCTGACTTTCCTGCTTCATCCCGCAGGTATGTATTGATTTGTTGGTCCGCTGCGCGTATCTCCCTATAAGTATGTTTTATGACTTAGAACTTTTCTTACATTTTTGCAGGAAGGTGACCACGTTTACCGCCCGAGATGGAATATTAATGAAGAAAGTTCCTTTCAATCCATGGGCGTATGCGAGGACTTCTGGGCTCATGCCGTGCCTCTACTGAAAGGAGGTATCAAGAGGAGCGCACTCGCGCGGACTTGCTGAACGACCATGTTTTCGCTGGGTCGGCTTTTTTCGCTGCTTCCCAAGAGCTTCGTCGTGATTATATTAAAGTACGCGACGCTCTTGTGGAAGCCCAGCGAGAGGCTAAGGTGGCCGCCTGGAACCTGTCTGATGCTCGCGCGCGAGCTGAGAAACTCCAGGCGGAGCTCAGTGAAAACCGAGCAAGTGCCAACACCGCATACATCAAGCGCGGGCATGAGCTCCAGGCTGCGCGGGAGAAGCAGCAGTTGGCGGAGGCCGAAGTTGCCAAGTACGCGCGCAGAGTGCGTGTCTTGGAACAGCAGGCCGAGGCGCGTGACCAAGCTATCATCAAGAGTATTACTGAGAAATCATCGTTGGAGAGCGAGGTTGCGCGCCTGAAAAGGGATTTGGCGGCCGCGAAGGCCGATAGAGATGAGGCCTTGGCCACGGCGGCGTCCAGCCAGGAAGCACTTGGTGCTGCGCAGGCGGAGAAAGAAAAAATTTTGGCAGCAGCAGCGTCTGACAAGGAGAAACTAAAAAAGGCTAAGGAAACTGTTGAGTTATTAAACTCTCAGGTTCCTGCCCTCGAGACGTCTATTGCTGGCCTCGCGCAGGATCGCCAATGGCTGGTGTCACAGGGCATGGCTCGCTGCGCTTTGGCGATGAAATATTCCGCCGAGTTTCAAGCCCTTGTGATGGACTGCAATGCCGCCGCGCGTTTGGTGGGCCGAGCTGAAGGGTTTACGGATGGGTATGAGTATGGCATGTTGAGGAAGAACCCATCCGAGTACCCTTACAAGTTCGATGCGGCCTGCGCGGACATGGCCGCGGTGGGGGAAAAATATATGAATACTCCCATCCCCATCCTTATGCAGGTACCTTGATCTTAATGAGTTTTACTTTACTAACTTTTCTAAGTGTTTGTACTCATTACTTTTCTAATGATTTACAGATAGCTGCGCTTGCTGACCAGCCCGACCTCGGCGCACTAAAGAAGTTGCTTGATGATTGCGAGAGGGCTGGTGGCGATGATGGTGGCGCGGGGGATGTTGCCCCTGCCAGCGGCTCTGGCGCGGCGAAAGAATCTGCTCGTGACACCGTTGTGATCGAAGACTCCAATGAGGAGGAAGAACTTGACTATGGTCAGTTCGGAGATGAAGAGCAGACCGCGCCAGATGCTGCGCGAGATGATGAGGATGATGAAGCGGCTGACGTCGACGTGGAGACTTGAGAAGCCCTTCATCAAATTTTGTATATTTATCTTTTATACTTGTAGTTTGTAACTCATCATACTTGTAAATTTCGATCCAATGAAATGAAACTTGTTATCTCCTTTTCGTATCTTGCGCATTTCCATTCATCTCTTCATGTTTGGTTGTATAGATATAAGATATGCTTGAACGTTAAAATAAGAACAAGGTTGTAAGGAAATTATTCACTTAACCTCTGTTCTATTTTGTTTGTGGCTCTCGCAGTATCTTGCTCATGCTGACATGCACGCTAATTTTTCGTTATTTCTTTTTCGCGCGTTGGTGTCACGCGGTATGGAAGTATGAGTTTAGCCATTACATGTCAGCTTGTGTTACTCAGATATCCACTATGGTTCCGCGCGCGGCCTCGACCTGAGACCTTAACATGATATGGCATGTACTTTGCCTTAGTTTTGTTTAAGGATTTTTATGATCAGGCTGCGCGGGGTGTAAGATGGATGTATGTGAGTGTTTTGAGCTAAGGCTCTTTGTTTTGGGCTAAGGCCCTGACGATTTTAGAGTTAAGACTCATTAACGTGTTTGAGCTAAGGCTCGTAATTTTGGGCTAAGGCCCTGACGTTTTAGAGTTAAGACTCTTTAACGCGTTTGAGCTAAGGCTCGCGCATGTATGTTTTACTTCGCTTTATTTTGTTTTGAAGTCAATATAATGTTGTCATATTGTTCCAATTTAATAAAGGAAGTGTGAAACATGTATGCAAAGGTAATAGAACCAATATTGAAAGATAGCGCGAATCAGCATTCATGATGGCTTAAAAGCCTTGATTACAAATTTGAACTTTTTACATGAAGCATTTTCTAAGTTGTGCCGCGTTCCACGCGCGCGGTATCTTTTTTCCGCTCAAATCTTTTAAAGCGTACGCGCCTTTCCCCAGATCTTCTGAAATTTGATAAGGTCCCTCCCAATTGGGGGACATTTTTCCTGGGGGTATTGCGCGACTAGCTTCATTGTTTCGAAGGACAAAATCATTTTTCTTGAAGTGGCACTCTTTAACGCGCTGATTATAATATTTTTCCAGCTTTTTCTTGTATCTGGCCTCAGTAATGATAGCCGCTTCTCTGCGCCCTTCAAGCAAGTTAAGGTCCAATCTTCTTTCGCGGTCGTTATCAGTTTTGCTCATCATGAGTACCCTATGGGATGGGCATCCAATTTCCGCTGGGATCATAGCCTCTGTCCCATAGGTTAGGCTGAACGGGGATTCGCCATTGCTAGTTTTGCTTAATGTCCTGTGCGCCCACAAGACATTAGGTAACTCTTCGACCCAAGAATGGGATTCTCCCTCCAATCTTTTCTTCAGCCCATTTAGTAAACTTTGATTCGCGCGCTCCACTTGGCCATTCCCTTGAGGATGGTAAACGGACGTGAAGATTTGGTTGATGTGCAATTCTTTGAGCCAGCTTGACATCTTCCTGTCAGTGAATTGTTTGCCATTGTCGCTCACAATTTCCATAGGAAGGCCAAAACGGCAAATGATGTGGCTCCAGATAAATTGCTTCATCGCCTCAGCTGTGATTTTTGCTAGTGGCTTGGCTTCAACCCATTTTGTGAAATAGTCTATCGCCACTACCAAAAATTTCACTCGCCCTTGCGCTTGCGGCAGGGGCCCCACAATATCAATGGCCCATTTGTGGAAAGGCCATGCGGAGGTGACTGGAATCAAGTTGTTCTTTGGACGCATGGTGTTTGGCGCGTGGCTCTGACATGCCTTGCATTTTTGGATTTCTTTTAGCGCATCCAAGTACATGCCTGGCCAATAGTAGCCTGAGCTCATCGCCTTGGCAACCACCATGCGCGGACCAGCGTGAATTCCACAGATTCCTTCATGAATCTCCCTAATCATATAGCTTGCTTCTTCCGCATCCAGGCATTTCATGAGCGGTCCAAGATAAGAGCGCCGATACACTGTACCATCAAGTAGTTCATAGTTCTGCGCCTTGTGTCTTATCTTTCTCGCCTGTGCGCGATCATCCGGTAACTTCCCCTCTTTCAGGAATTCCATTATTGGAGTTATCCAGGATGAAGGAGTTGTATGAATTACCAGGACCGATTGCGTTTGCACTGACGGGCTGCTCATTATTTCCACCCTGACATCTTTGCCAAAGTGATCAAAATTAGTTGATGCCATTTTACTCAACGCGTCTGCGGACTTGTTTTCGCTTCGCGAGATGTGTATGATTCTGAAGAAGTCAAACTGCTCAACGAGCTTTTTTGCCTGCTCTAGATACAGAGGCATTGTGTTCTCCTTGGCGTCATATAGGCCGTTGACCTGAGCAGCTACCAAGTAAGAATCAACATGCGCCTCTAATCTTTCAACCCCAAACTTGCGCGCGATGCGCAGACCAGCCAGCAGGGCTTCATACTCAGCCTCATTGTTGGTACTCTTGAAGTCCAACCTGATAGCATAAGTATATTCATGATTATCAGGGTCCACCAGTTTGAGACCTGCGCCAGACCCTTCGCTGTTGGAGGCTCCATCAGTGAATAGCCTCCAAACATCTTCTTCATCATTTGCTCGCGGAGGGTCTACCTCGCGCTGAGCTTCTTCAATCTTTCCCTCTGGGATTTCCGTAATGAAATCCGCCAAAACTTGACCCTTTATTGCTGGACGGGGCTTATAAGTGATCGTGTGCTCACCTAATTCCAGCGCCCACTTTGTCAGCCTTCCGGAGAGCGCGGGACGTCGCAAGACTTGTTGGATGTTGTAACCAGTCAGTACTTCAATAGGATGACCATTTAAGTATCTATGGAGCTTGCGCGACGCGTGTGTTAGCGACAAAACTAACTTTTCCATGATGGAATAGCGCGTCTCAGGGTCTGTGAGCACCCGACTCACATAGTATATCGGCGTTTGTATCCCCTTGCGATCCACCAATAATACTGCACCGATCGCGCGGTCTCCAGCTGACAGGTACAATGTAAGGGTCTCGCCAGGAAGTGGAGCTGTGAGCGCTGGCAATTTAATGAGACATTCTTTTATCTCAGTGAAAGCTTGCTCAGCCTCAGGCGTCCACTTGAATTGGCTCTTCTTCAAACAGTTCCTCAAGGTGTTAACGAATGGAGTAGATTTGCTGGCGTGGTTAGCTAGGAACCTGTTGATTGACACCAATCTACCATTCAGCTTCTGAACCTCTTTCATGGTGGCTGGTGAAGGCATGTCAAGGATGGCTTCCACCTTCTCAGGATTCACCTTGAAACCATCCTTAGTGACCATTACACCAAGAAATTTCCCCTCTTCCGCGCCGAAAGTACATTTGCTCGGGTTGAGCTTCATGTTAACTTCCGTTAGGCGCTGAAGAGTTTCCTCGATGTCGTTGAGCATTTGTCTCTCCTCCCTGCTCTTGATCACCAAATCATCAACGTAGACTTCTAGATTCCTTCCGATTTGTTCATTGAAAACAGAATCCATAAGTCTCTGATAGGTGGCGCCCGCATTCTTTAAACCAAAGGGCATTTTTGTGTAACAAAAAACACCCTTGTCGGTTCTGAAGGCCGTCTTGTCTTCATCCTGTGGTGCCATTTGAATCTGGTGATAGCCTTTGTAGGCATCCAAGAAACATTTGAGTTTGAATGGCGCCACGGAGTCCACCTTTGCGTCGATGTTTGGTAGTGGGTAACAGTCTTTCGGACATGCTTTGTTGAGGTCCTTGAAGTCAATACACATCCTCCATGACCCGTTGCTTTTCTTTACCATCACAGGATTGGCTACCCACGTCTGGTATCGGATCGGGCGGATAATGTTTGCGCGCAACAGGTCCTCAACTTGCTCATTCATGGCCTTCGCCTTTTCATCCCCCATGATTCTCTTCTTCTGAGCAATTGGCTCCATCGACTTGAACGTGTTAAGAGAGTGTTGCGCCAAGTCTCGCGGGACCCCAGTCATATCGGAGTGTTGCCACGCGAAGACCGACATGTATTTTGTGAGCAACCTTTTCACTCTCAATCTCGTGTCGTCTGAAATGGTAACGCCAATTGTGACCGCTTGGTCGGGGAATTTTGGGTTTAAAATCCACTTCTCTGGCGCATTGTCCTCCATTGGAAGTTTCATTCTCCCTTCCCGCGGCGTGGTTGTCACTGCGCACAAATGATCGCGGTAAACAAATGCTACGCCTGTTGGTGTAGGGATCCCCAATGCGCCGTGCGCTGGCGATGGTACAGCATTAAATTGGGCAATTGTTCCCCTACCCAGGATCATATTGTGGCATGACGTGGTGGGCAAGACCAAGAAGTTAACAACTTCGGCTCGCTTGTGCTCATCATCCCCCATAGTTAGTTCAAATTGAATCTGGCCTAGGGGATGTATGATCTCATTTGAGACACCACAGATTGGTGCGTTCACAATTTCGAGCCGAGCTTGGTCTGCCGGGTCTAACTTTCTGAAACACTGCTCATACATAATGTCAGATTCGCTTCCAGTGTCCACCAGGACCTTTGACACTTCGTAATGAGCAATGTGTGTGGTAATAACGAGAGGACTGCTTATTGAAGGGCCTCCCCTGATTCTTGGGAAGATGACTTGCTGCTCGCGCCAATCTCCGTGAATTTGCGCGCTTCTCTTTCTTGACGTCTGCCCTTGTCGTCCCCCCTCAGCCACACAGATTCTTTTGTACTTCTTGTTGGCAGAGGCTCCCTCCGGTTGCTCATCTTCTATTCTTTGGTTTTTTACCAAGTGAGCCAGCCTGCCAGACTTTACATCCTTCTCGATCGCATCCTTTAAATGATGGCATGCGTCGGTGTTGTGGCCCGGGGACCTGTGAAATTCACAATATTTACCACTGTTTTGCGGCCCCTTGTAGTGTAGTTGCTTGGGAGGCTTGAATTGGACATTCTCAGTACTTAACACCTGTGAAGGTGTTTTAATGAGGGGAGTCCATATTCTTGGCAGAGGTCTGCTAGGATCTCTGCCGCCCTCCCTCTTGTCACCCTCCCCGTGTTTACGAGCATCCTTTTGGGGCTGGGGTGAGCTTGGTTGCGCTTGTTTTTCCGCGGAAGAAAAACTTGTTGGCTGCAACCTGGACCATACAGAGTTCTGTTTGGCCCTCTTCTCTTTGCTGCGCGGTGATTCAGCCTGATGCGCTCTTTCTCTTGCCCTATCTTGGGCAATCTGTTTCTCATTTCTCGCGAAAACTCGCGATGCCTCCATTAACTTGGCCCACGTGGTGGGCATACCATCTTTGCTTACGAGAGCTCGTCGTAACTGATCACTGCGCGCGCCTTGTATAAAGGCCACGCGCAGGAGCTGCTCAGTTATGCCCCCGATTGCCAGGGACTCCTGATTGAAACGAGTGATGTAATCTTCAATCGTTTCATCATTCCTGCGGATGCAGTGCATGATGTCATCAGGATCGCGCGTGTGCCTGCGCTGCTGTACGAAGTGGGCCTGGAACTTTTCTAATAGTTCCTCGAACCCATCAATTTGCCCTGTCGGCAAGCTCTCGAACCATACTCGCGCTGCGCCCGTGAGGCAGCGGGCAAACATATGACACCATGTTGGCATCGTCCAGCTCTCTAGGTTTCCCGTGTTATAGAAACCTTGCAAAAAGTCATCTGGATCTGTCGTGCCATCATATTTCCCCAGACCACTTGGCATCTTGGTCTTGTGCTGGATGGGAGCCTGCGCGATGCGCGCAGTAAACTTTGAGTGTTTTACCAGGATGGCTGGTCTGTAGGGTGTGGTTACGTCCACTTGGCCTCTGACCGGTGGGCTGTATGGCATGTGCAGATCCGGATCTGCTCTGGCTCCTGGCGCCATGTTCACAGGCGCGCGGAGCTGCGAGCCTCCTGCATGAGTATCCCTTGTCTTTCTCATGCTATGCACCTCTTCATCACTGAACTCTGTGTGTGCAGTGTGAACAGAATGCCCTTCTTCCGGCGCGCGCGGCCTTTTTGTGGGCTGCTTCTCCATCGCTTGCCTTTGTGTTTGGTCGGCTAGCTTCTTCTGTTTGATCATTTCAGTGTACTTTTCCATCAGACGCCGCTGCTCATTTATGAGCCATTCATTCGGATCGTCTGCTTCATTTTCTGGACCCATTGGTCCCTTCAGCTTCGCGCCGGCCAAATTTTGTAACGTGTGATCGTCTGGAGGAGTTTCAGTCTGGCCGTGAGGGGTTGTGACGAAGGGACGGTTGCTGGTGGTACGCGTAGAATCACGCGGAACCCTCAGAACCTGCTGTCCGTCGTTAACACCCTCACGTTCAATATCCTCCAGAGCTTGATCAACGTTACGAACTCCAGAAACCATGGTGATTGAATTTTTTTAGATCTGGATGAGATCTGATTGCCGTTTGTAACAGTGGATGAGAGTGAATTTTTTTTGAAGAGGTATGTACCCGCCTCAACACCAAGCAAGCCGGGTCAACCCGCAAGATAAAGACATTATGAAGGCACAAAGCCAAAACCCAGGCGCATGGCGCATACAAAACATGCTCAGGCATCATATGCTCGCGCATCACATATGCGCGCGGCGCATATCGCATGCTCTTGCACATCACATATGCTCGCGCGTCACAATTGCGCGTGGCGCACCAGCGCGCGGCGCATATCACACGCTCGTGCATATCACACCTGCGCATGAAATATCTGCGCGTGAGAATAAAAAGAAGACTTCGCGCATCCTCAGGATGGGCGCATATCACACGTGCACATAATCAACCTCGTCCTTATCCAAATCAGGGTTAGGGCAACCGTGATTGTGCACGTCAGACAATCTTCTAGAAGGCATCTTTTTAAGGAGTAAGAATATGCTGATGTTGACAGCTGCCAAATGAAAGGTCGACAACTCAGCATGACACATGTGCTACCACATGATTACAACCAACGAGAAAGCGCCAGGTGTCCCAGAGGACACATGGCGCAGTGCGGTTGGAGGAGGCCAACGAGGCTGAGCCCAACCAGTGGAAACCCTAGCACTATAAATACAGCATCAACTCCACTTTGATGACACATTCATTCACACTCAATCATTGACAGTTACAAGCAGTGATATCACATTCAATCATATTGAATCATATTCACTCACAGTCAGTTACAGAAAGACAGTCACATCATCAAGGGTATTCAGCGATTCAGCAATACTCTTGAGATTCACTTACATACAACATTATTATCTTCTCCAAAAGATACTGATTCTCACGCCGGAGGGTTACCCCAAAGAGGACCCCTCTGTCCCTTTCTGAGGGGTAAGTAACGGCGCTGTTCATTTTGTAGGTGGAAGAACTCGGATCCAGAAGAACCATCGGTGAAATAGTTTAATCACACCCGAGGAAAGTAGATCTGCTACCAGTGAGTAGATCCACGTTTCTTCATTATGATTACAATTCTGTTACTATTTTGCGGATAAAGATATGAAACTGAGTTGCACAAAAACAAAAGAAAATAATTTGATTAAAAAACAAAACAAAAATGAAGTGAGATATAAATACCTGGAACCCACTAATTTCTTAATTGTGATGATAGGTGGTGGCAAACTTCATATCCAAATAAAACTGCAAATGTGCAAGGTGGAAAACGATTAAACCAATTATGGATGTGAAAAGAAAAACCACAAATGAAAATTTAAACCATTTAATAATAAACAAACCCATTTCAAACTTCAAATAAAATAATCCCCAATCAACTATTTTTCTGGTCAAAAACATAAAAAAGAAAATAACCCCTTGTACATAGCATCAAAGCATTCTAACTGTCAATGCATTAGAAAAAAGAAAAAGAAAAAAGGTTTACTAAATGATTATTTGCTTAGTAAAACCAATTGAAGACTTTCTAAATAATGCAAGCACCACAAATGAAGGTTATTGTCTTTTAATAAAATTGTGCCTCCATGAACTTGAGATTTGAGAATAAGGATTTGACAACTCTATACTCAAGTAGATATTAGTCAATGATATAAATGAAATCAAAAGTTCAAGATCAAAGTACCTCTGCAAAGCATGTTCAAATATGTAATTTCTACAGCCACCCGTATTCTTCTAGCAGATTGATTGTTGTAAAGAGAATTATAGTTTAATAATTTAGTTTTGGTCGATTTAGTTTTGTAAAGAGATTGATTGTCTCTCTTCAGAGCCAAAATTTCAGCGTAAAAAATATGGAAAGAAGCAAACGAACAAAAATAACTAATTATTTTCTTGAGTTTACTAGGATTACCTTGAAGAATATGTTCGAAAACTTTAGTTCTTAGCCAACCGATTATTATGTATATTAGGAATAGATTATGTTTAGTTATTTAGAGATAATCATTGTATTTATTGTATATATCTTTTCCTTATTTATTGGTTGTATTCTTCCGTATATATAGGGTGATTATTTTCTTAATAAAGATCATAAAAAGATTTCAACCATATTTGCTTTCATGGTATCACAGACTTCTCCTTAATTTTTTTTTCCGATCACACCCTTCCCGGATATGTCCGGCCATCGTCATCATGACGAAAACCGACTCCGCTGAATCATCGACCACCAAACCTGAACCCCTTCATCCTACCTACTCCGTATCGAATATTCAATCCATGATTCGGACTTTGGACGGAATCAAGGTTACTTATTCGGCATGGGTCCGGCTGTTTCGCCTTCATGCTGTTGCATATAAGGTATCCCACCACATCGATGATTCAGCCCCTCCGGCCGAAACCTCACCCGAATACGCCCAATGGAAAGAACTCGATGCATTGGTTCTTCAATGGATTTACAGCACCGTTTCGGATGATCTTCTGAAACGCCTTATCAATACGACTGTAGCTCGGGCGGCTTGGACAAAGCTCGAAAAGATTTTCTTGAGCAACAAAAAGGCTCGCGCAGCGGCGCTCGAGACAAAGTTTTGCACTCTCACACTAGCAGCCTGTTCATCTGTTGAAGACTATTGTCAACAGCTGTCAGATTTAGCAAACCAACTGGCCGATGTTGATCAGCCCCTTTCTGACTCCCGACTCGTTCTTCAGCTTGTTCGCGGTCTTCTGGTCGAATATAACACCACTGCATCTCTGATTAATCAGCAGGGTGTTGATTGGGACCAAGCTATCACCATGCTTCAGGACGAAGTTATCCGGATCGAGGCTCAGAAAGGATCTCAGAACACTGTTTTGGCTGCTACTGCAGCAACACCCTCTGCCGGCTCCATTCACCAACCAACGGACGCCTCCTACTCCTCCAACAATCGACGTGGCAACAGAGGCAGAGGCGGGGCTTCAAACCGTCGGGGCAGAGGCAGGGGTCGCTTTCAGCAGCAGCAGCCCTGGACTGCATATCAGGGACAGCAGCCTACGTTTCCTCCGTGGGCTTGGTGGACACCTCCACCATGTCCGTACCCGACCCAGCAGCAGCAGTGGTCTGCCAACAAGCAGCCTGACCCTCCCTCGGCTCCCTAGGGTCAATTCACAGGGTTTACCTCGGCTGCCGGGTACTTTCCGGCTCAGTTCACCCCACCCGGCTTCAACCAGCCCGTGTATAACCCTCTCTGCCCAACAGATTTAAGCGCAACAATGGCTAATCTGCAGGTTAACTCTCCTAATATGGCCTGGAACGCAGATGTTATGGATACAGGAGCCGAGACCCACGTCACTAAAGACCAAGGTAAAATTGTTATCCCTGACTCTACTCTTGTGTGTCGTAATATATTGGTAGGTAATGGTATGTTTTTACCAATTAACGGATCAGGTACGGGCTTCCACTCTTTACCAAACCGAACTTACATCCTCCCACATAACCTTTATAGCCCTCAAATAATTAAAAATCTTATTTTCGTTAGACGTTTTACTCGTGATAATCAAGTGTCTGTCGAATTTGACCAGTTTGGTTTTTCTTTGAAGGACCTCAAAACTAAGAAGACACTATCTTGCCACAATAGTACCGGGAATCTTTATACATTCACGCCGCCTCAACTGCCGCCTCAAGCCACCTTTATCGCTTCTCACCACCTACCTTGGCATGATCGTTTATGACATCTCGGGGCGCAAGTTTTAGATATTTTGAATCGTAAGTTTAATTTTCGATGTAATAAAAGTTACAATCTTTGCAATTCCTGTCAACTTTCAAATAATAAAAGATTGCCTTTTTATTCATCTAATACATTTACTTTTGCACCGTTTGATATTATTCATTGCGATTTATGGACTTCGCCAATCACGAGTACAACAGGATATAAGTATTATATGGTGCTAATTGAAAATTTTTCACATTTTGTGTGGGTTTACCCCCTAAAATACAAATCCGAAACCTTCCAAACTTTTGCCCGATTTCATCAATTAATCTTTACACAATTTAACCACAAAATAAAAACCTTTCAATGCGACTTAGGGGGTGAATTTGACAATTTAGCATTTAAAATGTTTGCCCAGCAAAACGGTTTGCTTTTCCGGTTTTCTTGCCCTCAAACATCCTCTCAAAATGGAAGGGCAGAACGTATGATTCGACGCCTAAATGACATTATTCGTGCTCTGTTAATTCATGCGAATCTCCTTCCTTCATTTTGGGTTGAAGCCCTACACACAGCCACTTATCTTCATAATATATTACCAACCAAATGCCTAAATTTCTATACACCCACCTTTGCCCTTTATCTTCGTCACCCAGATTACGAACACTTACGTGTGTTCGGATGTGCATGTTACCCTAACACATCCGCTACCCAGCCTCACAAACTTCACCATCGGTCCATCCGATGTATTTTCCTCGGTTACCCACCCGACTTTCGTGGTTACCGCTGCTTTGACTTTTGATGAGCATGTGTTCCCGTTTACACTCCCTCATCCTCCTACCTCTTACAATTTTTTGAACGACCCCACCCCACCAGGTTTTACCTTTTATAGGCCCATTACTCAGCCCACTTCTAACCCGGTCGCGGCCCCATACACATTCACATACTCGCGTCGTCCTCGTCCTACCCCACCATCGACCACCCAATCTACCGGCCCATCCATACCACCACCTGCCCCCACACCTATTCCGGCCCAAGCCCAGCCTACCCAACCACTCCAGCCCACCATTCCAATTCTTAACCAACACCCCATGACCACTCGTTCCAAAGCTCGCTCCAATCCTTCGGCCATGCATAACACCCTTTCCCTTTCTCCGATTCCTACCTCTTATGCCAAAGCTCTAACTGATCCTAATTGGTTGCATGCCATGCAAACCGAGTATACGGCACTACAGGATAATGAGACATGGGAGCTTGTTCCCCGTCCACATGACCGTCCCGTGATACGTTGCATGTGGCTTTTTCGGCATAAATTTAAATCAGATGACTCATTGGAACGTTATAAGGCTAGGTTGGTGGTTAATGGAAATTCACAAACAGTTGGTGTCGATTGTGACGAGACATTTAGTCCTGTGGTCAAACCGGCCACTATTCGCACGGTTTTGTCTCTTGCTGTGTCACGGGCTTGGTCTATTCATCAACTAGATGTCAAGAATGCTTTTTTGCATGGGGAACTACATGAGATGGTATTTATGCATCAACAACCGGGTTTTTATGATAAACGCTACCCTAACCACGTGTGCCGTTTGAAGAAATCATTGTACGGTCTTAAACAGGCACCAAGGGCATGGTACACTCGTTTTGCTAATTTTATTACCTCAAAGGGGTTTCGTAGCAGCACATGTGATCAGTCTTTATTTGTTTATCAACAAGACCCGTCTAATATTGCCTACTTATTATTATATGTTGATGATATAGTTCTCACAGCCTCTAATGACCGTCTGTTAAACAACATTATTGATACACTCTCGATGGAATTTGCCATGACTGATTTGGGCCGTTTACATCATTTTTTGGGAATTAAGGTTACTCAGCAGAAGAACGGTATTTTCTTGTCACAGACTCAATATGCCAAGGACATCATCGCCCGTGCTTCCATGTCCTCGTGCAAACCATGCTCAACCCCGGTTGATCTTTCATCTAAATTAAGTGCTACAGATGGAGATGTATTCTCGGATCCGATATTATATCGGAGTTTGGCGGGTGCATTGCAATATTTAACTTTTACTCGTCCAGATTTATCTTATGCAGTTCAACAGGTGTGTCTCTTCATGCATGAGCCCCGAGATCCTCACTTTGTTTTTATGAAACGTATCATCCGTTATTTACACGGCACGGTCGATTATGGTATAAGGATCATGAAATCCGCGTCACATGACTTAATTGCTTATTCCGATGCTGATTAGGGCGGTTGCCCAGATTCGAGACGCTCCACCTCGGGTTATTGTGTTTTTCTCGGTGACAACCTCATATCATGGTCTGCTAAACGACAGCCTACTGTCTCGCGATCTAGTGCTGAAGCTGAGTATAGGGGAGTTGCAAATGCCGTTGCAGAAACAACTTGGATTCGGAATCTGCTACTTGAACTTCACACTCCCTTAACGCGTGCATCAGTTGTTTTTTGTGACAATGTTTCAACGGTCTATTTGTCCAATAACCCGGTTCAACATCAAAGGACAAAACACATCGAGATTGACATACACTTCGTGCGAGAAAAGGTGCGTCTTGGGCACATTAAAGTTCTTCATGTGCCATCTTCTATGCAGTATGCGGATATATTTACAAAGGGATTATCTCGTGAACTATTCCAATCATTTCGGTCCAGCTTGAGTGTCTGTCCTCCGCCCGCTCAAACTGAGGGGGTGTCTTAGCCAACCGATTATTATGTATATTAGGAATAGATTATGTTTAGTAATTTAGAGATAATCATTGTATTTATTGTATATATCTTTTCCTTATTTATTGGTTGTATTCTTCCCTATATATAGGGTGATTATTTTCTTAATAAAGATCATAAAAAGATTTCAACCATATTTGCTTTCATTTGTGACATATCGACCTGCAAGTAATTTGAGTTGGAATCATAATGAACATCTTTGTTAATATTGAAATTAAAAAGGTACCTCCAAAAGTGAAAATGGATTCTAACTTGTGTATATGACTAAAATTTTGGTAGTTGATCTAATACATATGCCGATTAGTATAAATTAAAACAACATTGATGTCAAGCATCTTACATTTTCCTACTACATGAATATCTACAACAATTTACACTGAAAAGAACCTGAATCTGACTGCAACAGCAATTACGATATTAGGAAATACACTCCCTATTAGGAAATAGATTCCGAGCAATGCCAAGCCGTCCCATGATGATTTCTACATAAATATCGTTAATCACCATATCAATCTAAGATATTATGAAGTTGACCGATTAAAATAAGCTTCAACGAAATACCTCATAGTAGCTCCAGATAGCTTTAACAAATTAACACAACATTTAATTGACTAATCACAAAGAGAGTAAGTATGTTATCTTCAAAGCGTTTCTTTCGAATTCTGCTGCAAAAACCAATAAGCACTCTAAACAATCAAAATCAAATTAAAAATAAAGAGTACATGCAAAATCAAGAGTAATAATCTTACCTTACCTTGGGATCTAGGTTTGTACTTGAAAATGAATTGGAGGAGATGAGAGGTCCAATACATTACGGCAAAAGATAGAAGAGCGGGTTTGATTTGGGAATGGACGTTAAATGCTTATGAGATTGATATAACCCATTTTATATCCAGGTTTGATGAGAACCATAAAACAAGAATTTTAAATCTTAAACGGTTTATGACTAGCAGTTCACCAGTCAACAAAGAATGAATCTCGTGGTGTTATGTCACGCGGGCTACTTTGAGGCTTTTTTAAATTATTGTGAATATATATTTTTCAGGGATAGATATTCTTATCTACTATTAATAAATGTTACATAAACATGTAAATTAGATAGTAAAAACTTGCATTCATGTAATTGGATAACTTTGGGCTAATGAAGCTTGATGTTAGATATATGTATATCTCTGTGTGTTTTTATATATTTACACAGTCACGTACATATATAATTTTCTTGCAAGTAACTGACAGATATGTTTTTCAATTACCAGGTATATCAATAAACTTTCCACCTTTTACTTTTACATATTAAAGAATGTTACACAAAGGATCAAGGTTTATATAAAACAACCATCCATGAAATATCATATTATAGAAACAGGATCAAATACATTTTATTTTTTACATGAAAACAGTGAGAACCAATTTGTTGTTATTATTAGGTTTATTTTTGTAAGTGTTTGCTATTATTTTTTTGTTCGTATTTGC
This sequence comes from Bidens hawaiensis, assembly GCF_021521415.1. NCBI lineage: Eukaryota > Viridiplantae > Streptophyta > Magnoliopsida > Asterales > Asteraceae > Bidens > Bidens hawaiensis. The sequence continues at coordinate 5,059 of NW_027498217.1, read as the reverse complement.
TAATTTTCGATTATGAGACGTTATAAGTATTTGCTTATTTGTATGTTGTTGTTATTAGATTTTTTTCTTTTGCTGATATAAGTATTTGTTGGTATTTGCTGTTATTATTTTGTTCTTGATTTTGATTCTTTTTTTGTAATTTTAGGTTTTTTTCTTTGTTATTATAAATAATTGTTTATGTAGATTGGTATTGTAGTTGATATTGTTTCTTACGTTCTCATTTTTTTATAAATTGATATTATTTCCTACGTTTTCATGTTAAGACTAAAATACACATGAACATTCCCCTCATATTATGTTATTTGTATTCAAAAGATAAATTAATGGCTGAAGTTATAAAACTTGCAGATTCTGTAAAATTTGCATTGGGAAGATTAACAGATGATAATGTAGTTTCACGCTGGTATAGTACCCGCAACAAAAATATTAATTTTCGAAGAGTTATATTAAATTACTATGATATATACTAATAGGTAGGTGTGTGCATGTATTTGTTTTGGGCTTAACCCGCCGTTCGGTTTTGTTCACAATGGGTTCGATTTGTTTTTTTCGATTTTGTCATTTGGGTTGAAGTATTTTGGCCTTTTGGGTCGAAAAAAAGTAGCCCAAAATAATGAATTTTGCCTAAAATGTTTTATTAGTTAATGATTAATTGATATTAAATTTTTTTAGGCTACGCCATTTATTAATTTGTTATAAATTCCTTAACATTCGACAATATAATTTATAATTTATAAATTCAAATAACAAAAGGCAGTTTGTTCATTTTTTACAGGTTTGGTCTGGTTGTAAAAGTAGGCTCGATATTTTCGGTTTTTGGTACATACAAGACCAAAACGGAACCGAAAACTAAACTATCGGTTTTAGGTTGGGTTGAAGATTGGATGAAGTAAGGGACATTTTTGGTAGAGTTTTTTTCTACACGGTTTGACTTATAAATTTAACTTAATAATGACTTAATGAGTTATTGGAAAACTATTTTATTTTTTAGTTCTTTTATTTTTTAGAATTAAGTTGCTAAAAGAAAGCATACACAACATGGCAATATGGCATAACAATATGTTGTATTATTTTGGTTATGGTTTTTACATGAAGGGTTTTAAATGCTTAGTTGAAGCCCTATTGATTATTGACCGGTTTGATTCAGGACAAAACTTAAAATATATAAATATATAACCAAAAAATCTTTAATAAGCTTAATCAAGTCGAAGCTTAATCGATTTGAAGTATTATGTGATGCATTTAATTATATCTACTTAATTACCTTAGGCTACATACCCACACAAACCCAATATAAACCAAGTTACAAATACTTTAGTGAAAGTTTGACTTGCGTAATCTTGACATCTTGTACTCTACCTTTGTCTTATAAAATCATACGATCAAACACTTAAATTACGGTCATAATTTTATATCACAGTTTCAACATCTAAAACATTCATTTTCAAAGCATGGTATAAAATTACTAATAATACCATTAAACATGAATTTTAGTATGTGTACAAAATATAAAAAGTTCGGTTTGTTTACAGGCCTAGTAATGAACGGGGATGCAGTAATGTGTACGAACTGCAAGTCCATGAAGAGGGATTTTGAATGTTGGGATTCAAAATTTATGATTGAAAGATTCTCAAAACAGAAGAATGCACAAAGTACAAGTCTCGAGTACTTATTCTTGGTCGAACACTTAAAGTTGATGAAGATATGTACAAGCATAAGCTCTAAGTAGTTAGATTACACACAAATACTTGTATATGAAGTTGTTGAAAAGATTAAGTATTTACTCTGAGTACTTAATTAGTCTTGAGTAGTTAAGAAGATATTCAGAAAGACTAAGTGTAACTGTTCAGGAATGCTTTATTCATGAGTAGATAACCCAAGCGTTCGAAGTTGATATATTTGGCTAAATGTAGCTACTCGTGAGATAAATAAGTGTTGGTGAAGACGTATGTGTTCGAAATGTAATGTTGTAAGTCACAAGTGTTCAAGAAAGACTTGTCTGTTCAAAGGAAGTTATTAAGTGTTCAATGGCGGTTCTTATCTGTTCGAGATGAAGGAAGTTATTGTGTTAGAAGGTGATTAACAAGTGTTTGGCATGAGACTTTAGTGGTCAAACCAACCGAACCAGACATAGTTTGTTTCAACTAAATACTAAAAATGACTCTTTTCTTGCCATCCAATCTGCGTTTTGCATGAAAAAGAAATTAAAAATAAAAACTCTTAGCACAACTAACCTAAACCTAATAACAACATTCAAGCGAAAACTTGTTGTAACATGACAATCAAATACCATTCAACTGATTAATTTACACATTTTACAAAGTAAATAACTTATGGTGATAATGTCTACATTTAAGTAAATAACCGATTACTTTACAATTATGGGAAAGATCATATATGACAAAACTTACATATATAAAAAAAAGACAATATAAGAATTACTTTAACATGGTTCAGATATAAACGTGTTAATAATAAATACGAAGCTCTTTTCTTTTCTTAGTTAGCAACGCTGCATCTAATTTTTATGCTTCCTCTAGCACCAGTAAAAGGATCAATTTCTCCCATTTTAACCATGGCTGCCATAAAATCTGATGCAAATATTGAAGGATTGTTGATTTGTTGCTATATTCTGACACAGTGTTACCACTCGAGCCACCTTTAAACAACACTCGATCCGATTGAAGAAAACCCCTCCTCTGAGCAAGATTCCTGAAATAATTATTATCAAAAGAATTTGGTGTCACAAAATCAAGTGATGCCAAGTTTCCATCCCCGGTTCCTCTATGCTGGGTGGTTGCATCTACGTGTGTTAGCAAATTCGCCTCTATGTCTGACCTGTTACCGTATATTTTGGCTCGAAATGCAACACGCCGCGATTGACCAATAGTATGAGATCCTGATTATTAAAAATGAGGTCCATGTGTCATAAAAAGAGAGATAAATAATTAACTGCATAAAACAGCAGCCAAGTCTGTTGCCCTTTATATATAATTTTGCTACAAATTATAGAGTATAAGCTAATGAATTCTAACCAGATAAACAACCATGTCTCTTTCAATTAGACCCTTTTGCTCAAATCTCTAATGAGTGAATGCAGAATGAAGACCCTGATCGGCTCGTGAAACTCTCAGCTCGTGCTCAGTTTGCATCTGAGATTCTCTTCTGCCAAGTCCTACTCACCATGAAGGACCACCTACTTGAATATTATCAAGTTATTCATAATTGATCAATACAAAGATGCAAGATTATAACTTTATATTAAAAAATGTTATAAATATTCAAGCATGTAGTAAAATATAAAGTTTAAGTATCTGTTAGGTTTCCTGAAATGTAAGTGTTGTGCCAAACTTGATGGGGAGTGCACTATCATTGTCCTTTCAGTCTGAAATAACACAAACTACTCAATGTCAGCATCTATTTTATTTGTTCCAGTGTATTGTATGTTCATTAGATGCTGTTTGTAAACTAATTTTGAAACCCAAACCTATGACTCTATCGAGTGTATAAAAAGAGCAAAGTTATCACTATATGCACGAAAGTAGTCTATTGATTTAACTCTGTTTATACTATATCATTTACGTATTGATACCCTAAAGCTATCTGAGATGGACAATTTGCTTTCGCTTGCTTTGGGTTATATGGTCTGCAAATATTATCCCAAATCATTTTAGTTAAATGGTGAATGATTTTAGACCCAATTCTATCATTTCTTTTGTTTGCCTTTGGGTTATGTGGTTTGCAAATATTCACCCAAATCAGTTTAGTTAAATGGTGAATATTTTGGTTCAGACATTCACCGAAATGTTTCAACTAAAGTTCAGATTTCACAAGCAAGATTAACGTTTTTTACACAAAAGATATTACAAAAATCAATAACATGAAGTAATTTACCATGCAGTCGGCCTCTCCAACTTGTTCTGGAAGCTCGCCTCTGTTTTGATTGGCCAATAAAATGGTAAAAGTAACAAACTTTATGAATCAAACTATGAAAAATATTATCTTTACCAGCACAGCACATTATGTCATGGGACTCATCAACCTCAAGAGTCTTTGAAGAAACACTAAGTGGCCCTGGCAGATTATGGGTAATCTGGGGGCTAAGTAATGTTTCCCACGAAGGTTAGGTCCAGCAGAGTAAGTTGTACTTCAAGGAACCTGCAAAACAGACACCGTAAGCTCGTCACTGAGAAGGGGGGGGTTCCTCCTTGTGACCACCCTCCGGCGTGAGAATCAGTCTATATTGCTTTTTAAATATAAAAGTATATGAATACTATTAGAGCAATTATCAAGTAAGTTATACGAGATAGTAGATGATGAAATGATAATACCATTTGCTGTCTTTTATAGCCGAAGGTGGGTTTCCAAGGGGTTTAGCGGCCCAACACGCTACCAACTGTAACCTATGCACGTGCCCTACCTGTGAGTGGTGGATAGGTAGCGGCTGACACAGAGCAGGCGTGCCGTGCACTCTTCGTCTTCTACCCACTGCAGGCTAGGCACGTGGTCTGGCAGGAGTTGGTGGGCAGGCGGCGGCTATTGGTCACAGTGCTGTGGCGTGCTGTCTGCCACGCTGCTGTCAGTGAGCTGTCGCATTCTTGGTCAGATCTTTTGTCTTTACCTCGTCAGGTATCACGCAAAAGATCCTCCATCATACAGACTGGCCCATTTTGGCGGGAGTTTTCCCCCTCCCGCCTCTGCTCATTCTTTCAGGTGACACTGAATATTTGCAAGTGTTAAGCCTTATGCGTGTAGCTATGCTGTGCGGGTAGCCTTCCCTGATGGCTTGTATCCGCAACTGCGGGAACAGGCGGGTTACTTTACCATTGGGAGGCTTTTCCCTGCGTATGCAGCTTGCATACTGCGCGTAGGCTTCTCTGAGCATGGTGGGTCCTGCGGAGTAGATGGTCTTTGCGCAGACATCCCTGTTCAAGGTGAGTCATGCGGGACCAACTGAGCCCTGCTGGGACCTACCTCTTCAAGTCCCCCCAGTCCAATGTTCTTTTCACGAATGTCTAATAAAGTGAGGTGAACTTTTGGACTTATAAGCAAAGGGTTT
>NW_027498216.1:75000-113430 GCF_021521415.1 Bidens hawaiensis | reverse complement strand
GGTGATTGAGGTGCGGAACACTGGTCGCCGACACCCTTTAATTCGTCTACATCCGCCCCCAGTGTTGTACTTGTACAATTACCACCGTTCCCGTATTGTCACTGTATTGGGAGTTCGTCGAAGAACATGATGATAGACCATATCGTCGCCGTAAAATATGGCAGACCATCTCTCTCCCTCTCATCGAATTTCTCTCAGTATGATTGATAATCTCTCTCTGTAGCTTATATGGGTATGAGATATATGTGTTAAATTTAAATTTATTTTTTACCCCCTCAACTAATTTGAATGACATTTTTAGTCGAAAACATTAACGAGGTTAGTGTTCTTTTAGACGGGAAGTGTTACATGAAAATAGGGTGAAAGTTAAGAATAATGAGTGACAGATTAAAATTGAAAGTATTATTAACCAATATAGAAAAATTGTGCAGTATTAAAACCAATATCCACATCTTTTATCAAATCTCACAATTGAATAGTCAAGATTCCTACAAATAAATGATATGGAACACGTGAGTTTTGAAGATATCATATTTCAAACAGATGTAGTATTTAATTCAAAACACCGTCGACCACCTTTTCGAAGAAATTTAATTTTTCTTGTTTTGGGAAAAAAACAAAGCTAAATTTTATACAACATACTTGTAAGGCAATGTGTAGCAGGCGAGGAAAAAAGCGAGGATGGGCGATTTGGATGGGAACACCGCCTCCCTCAGGCGACAATAGAGGTGATAAGTGGGGAAGGGGGGATGAATATTGCTCATCTGTTGTTGTTGTTGTTATTATTATTATTATATTCAACATGACTGTTAAACAGTCATTAAATTTAAAAAAAGTTAATTAAAACAATATATATATATATATACCTCTTTCCTCCAACCTCATATCCATTTCATACAAACAATTAACCAAATTCTTCAAAAAAACATACAAAAATGAATCCTAAAAATAACTCGAACCAACCATTCCCTCCTTTCGGTCAATACCATGGTTCGCAAAACCAACCAAACCAACCGAGCGTAAACATGCAATGGTTCCTGAACACCGGATACCAACCGAGCCTAAACTATATGTTTCATTTTCCCAACCCAAACTTAAACATGTATGCCAACTACCTCATACCCCAAAACCTCATGCCGACGTTCAGGTCTAGCTAACTGGAGCCGGAGCGGGAGCCGGTGACGGTGCCGGAGACTCAAAGGACACGGGCCTCCGGTTCAAGCCAAAAGCCAACCCGTAAACACAAAAAAACCTGGGGAGCCGATGACACAACGTGATCCATATAAGCAATGGACCGAGGATGAGGAAGTAGTCCTCACAAGAGCTTGGATCGTCATTTCGAAGGATCCCTACGTTGGTAAGTTTTTTAATATTATGTATTTATATAACTTTATTTAGTGTTTATTAAAAATGTATATTAATTGTGAAAAATAATTTTAATTTTTAGCTAACTTCCAAGCCGTCGGAATATTTTGGAGGAAAGTATTTGAAACTTGGTTCGCGCTAATCGGTAAACTGGAAGACTACCTGGTAAAGAAACGGTTCAAGTCCATTGGAAGGTCGTTAATTTCAAATGCCAAAAATTTGCCAAGATATACAACCGCTTGCGTGGGCGCGGTTGGCGTAGCGGACAAAACGACGCCGACATTCAATTTAAAGCGTTAAGCGAATTTCGAACTCAAGGGCAAACTGAAGGGCGGATCGGGAAATCATTTAAGCATTTAAGTTGTTAGGAAAAACTCAGGGTATGCCCGAAATGGAATGGGCACCCACTGTTCCGGTCGCTCCACGAGCCGGCGCATCATCCCGAGCTTCGAAAAAGTCGAGGACATCGTCGTCGACAAATCCGAGCACACCAAACACACCCTCCGATGCTTGTAACTTCAACCTCGTTGACGAACATGACGCGGTTAATTTAGACGACGACACGAAGTACATGAGTTGTCTCGACCCTGCGAGAGAGCAAGAAAATGAATACAAAAAAGGGGGAGGGTTCGTCGTCATCACAAGTCAATACGGCAGCCAGTGAAGAAGTCGAACATAAAAACAAGGTGTTCGGTCGTTTCGAAACACATACCGTGGAACTTACCACTAACATGAAATAAACCAACAAACACTACGAAAAGTTTGCCCAAACGTTGAAATTGCGACACATGAAAAAAGACTACGAATCCCTCAAAGCGTATGGGTTTCACGAAGAGGCCGCATTACTACAACGACGACGTGTTGAAAAAATGCATGAATGTTATGGATATTAGTTTTTTTTGTTTATGTTTTTTTGTATATCTTTTTAAATTTTAATTTATTTTTATTTAATTATTTAATTTAATGGTTTTTATTTGTTTTGTTTAATTATAAAAATAATATAATAAAAAATGGTGACGTGGCAGTGAGAGGCTACAACATCATTACACCACAAAAACAAAAACCTACAATTTACTGACTAGGCTTCACGTGTCGCAATTCGCCCTAATTTGTAGCCCATGCACTACACATAGCTTAACATAAGGTTTATATTGTAACTATAAATATATTGTTAATAGAGGAGATTGATTTTATCGATCAAATCATAATTCTATCTTGGTATCGTTGACGTAACCTAGCCGCCAACCCCATTTTCCTTAACCGGCTGTTTCACGCTCCTCCTCTCCCCACCCATAATTTCCTTATCCTCCTCACTTTTCCATTACCATGGAATCTAAGCTCCATCCCGCGGTGGCGGTAACCATTATCAAAAATTTCATTCCCATCACCTTAGAGTTGGAATCCAGCCAATACACCACTTGATCGGAATTGTTTACCATCCATTGTAAAACATACCTTGTTTATAATCATCTTACCATCGGTAAACCACCGGTTCTTGCTAAATTATCTAGCAAAGATGCCGATCCCATGACCTTTGCAGCACACGTTGACGATTTTTGGGACTATTTATATGGACCTTTTGAGTACTATTCTTAAGAAAAACAAAATGGCTTACGCCTCTTGGAAAGCACTTGACGATATCTTCACCGATAATAAAGCCTCTTGCGCTATTCATCTCAAGAACAAGTTTGAAACTCCCCGACTTGAAGATTTTCCAAATATGAGTGCATATTGTGAGGAACTAAAAGTTCTTGCGGATCAACTTGTGAATGCTGATGCGCTGGTTGCCGATGACGACCTCGTTCTCCAACTCATTACAGGGTTAAATAAACAATATGAAGGGATTTCCATGTGACATTCGTCAACTTTAAATCCGAAAATCTGACTCGTTTAATTTTTTTTCGGAACTTCGGTTTTAAATTAAATGATTGATTTTATTATTATTATTATTATTATTATTATTATTATTATTATTATTATTATTTTGTGCGGTCTCTTGTAATTTGGTAGTACGTAAACAAGTTATTTTAAGTATGATATATGTACAAGGTCAACCCATAACTATACTTTTTGCGTACCTTGATCAACCAACCATACTCTAGGTGTAACATCTCGAAAATACCCACATTTAAGTTTGGGACAATTATGTTAATTCTCAAAGTTAAATGAATGAAAATGAAAATTCTGAGTTTATAGATCCATCGCGATACGTGACGGAGTACAATAGTATCGACGAAATGGTGGTGTCGTGCTACGGGACGACCAAACCAACTGGAACATCGTGATACGCGATGGGAACCCGAAAATGCCTATATAAGGGGCTACGGGCTTGAGTCCATTTCATCCCAAAAACACCCTTCATAAACACACACTTAGCCTATGAATCTGTGCCCGACCCGTTCTGGCAAACCGACGACTTGTTTTCTCGAAGTACTCGCAAGCTACGAAGACTAGAAGTCCTGCTAACATCCAACTGTATTTATATTCGAAATCTTACTGACAAGTTGCTGCTCTTTTCTTATTAGTATTATTCTCGAGTGATTGTTTAAGGTATAGATTACGTTTAAGTTATTTAAATATATAGTTATGATAGCTTAGACCTAGTTCAGGATATAGTCTTTAACCTTGAATGATTTTTGTGTTTAAAATAAAGATTTTCCAAAATAAATGACGTTACTTCTATATGAAGTAATGTTAGCAAAAATATATATTTTGACGGACATGTAGTAACTGGAAGGGGGATATCACTAGTAATGAGTTTCTTGCCTAAGGAAAGTAATTCTTACAAATCCCAATCAACCGCGGGACCAGGTTACTTTCCTGGAAAAACTTATAACGTGTTCGAACCTATTAGGCCAAAACATGTTAATCAAACGTCATATAAATACAAAGTATGTTTTAACAAACAACGAAATTATATCAAGGTTCAACAAGACTTAAGGTCTGCAACTTAATCAAGAAACAAAATTGTCACGCCCCGACTAGGTAAATGTTGAAGCGTAATACGGGAATGTAACAAACACCTCTTGTATCAACCACATTTTTTTTAAAGAAAAGTAATGACTAATTTACATCATGTTACATTGTTTTGTACTAAGTTTACAACAAGGTGAAATACACATAACCGGTTCTCCTGGCCGTTTATTCTATAATAATAAACTTGCGTCTATCTACACAATCTCATCCTTAGTAAAAAGCACGTCAGCATATTGTTGAGTCAAACAATTGACCTAAGGGGGAGATTGTTTGGTCAAAGATTTGTTCTAAAAGACATATGGAAGATTGGAATCTTCTCAACCTACTCAGAATTCGCTAAGTATGGATCCGGGCACACCCCTTAGACCTTCGAGCAAGCTTTTTACTTAGCCGGGTACGATATTTTGTCTATCGGGCAAGGTTATCTTCAAGAATTCTTCTTAAGTGATTATCCGAGCAGGGTTCACTAATTAGTGTATTACATAGTAAGGTCTACTAGTTAGTATACTCCCGGGCAAGGATCACTTTGTCTAGCAAGTTAGTTCTTCATAGCCGAGTAAGGTTCATCTCCGAGTAACCTCTTGGCTAACCAAGCTCAAGAAACCAAGTGATTGGAAGACCGGGAAAGGTATTGATAATAATGATTGGTCCGGGCAAGCTTGATGAATATTGATATATCTTAAGTATCATCGGGCACAGTTCAACTCAAGCAAGGAACATCTACAGAAATCATTCACTAGACTTCTTGACTTTCTCAGATTGTCCGATCATCTACAGAAATCATTCACTAGATTTCTGGAGATCTGCAATATTTGTTGATGACATTAATGGGAAAAGAATCGAAACAACAGTCGCAAGCCATGAAATTCAAGTGACAGAAAGAATGATTAGAAGATGTTTACGGTTGAATGATGATGATCATAACCCAATAAACTTCAATACAGCACACCTGATGAGGATATTTGAAGAGATTATGGGTTATCAGGGAACTCTACATGATGGACAGTTTCAAAAAGAGATGTTCCCTATGCTGTATAGATTTCTTATTCATCATGTGATACAGGGGTTTGCTCCACGAAAAGGATCATGGACCCTGATGAGTCATGATTTAGCAAATGCCACTATGGGGATTATATATGATTTGCCGTTCAATTTTTCAAAGATGATCTTTGAAGGTTTGGTATCAAATTTGAAGAAGCCTGAGGTGAATAGATTCTTGCAATACCCAAGATTCCTACAGATAATATTCAACAGTGAATTACAAGATCTACCCACTATTGGCATTACACACCTATTGCAGAATCCCGACACATATGGAAGAATTAAAAATCCAGGTGTTGCCAATAGATTTGACTCAAATGTCCCATTTGAGATCTTGCCATGGTTGTTGGACCATGACTTGGATGTGATGCCAGTGCCTGAGTTAAGCTCAGAGGAGGAAGGAGTGGAAGATGTTTCTGGAAGTGATAGTGATGACTTTGATGGAGAGAACATTGCTGATGATGGAGATGAAAGAGGGGCTGGAGGAGCCATGATTGTTGGTGCACATGATCAGGGGAAGCAACCTGGGCAACCAGAACAACCCATTCCAACATCACCACAATCACCATCACCCATTGACCAACCGATTATACCATCACCACCACTAACTCCACCACATCAAACCACTCAATCCCCACCCCACACCCTAAGCCAATCCAAACCTGAAACATCATCTCGTGTATCCCCAACACCACAAACACCACCAACATCTAGCCCAATTCACTCAGATCCTTTTATTCCAAGCCCACCTCATACACAATCACTACCACTATCCACATTCCAAACTCACACCACAAACCAAGAACAACCTGAACATGAACCATTCTCTACATCACCACCTACAACACCACTCACTTACACAGATTTACTTCAAAGAAATCTGGATTTAATGTTAGAAAATGCTGAATTGAAGAGAAGGAATGAGGAGGCGACCAATGAGAACGTCATGTTGATAGAGAAGTTGGTCAGAGCAGAAATGAAGATTAAATCCCTGGAGCAGGAGGTTGAGAAGACCTCAGCTGCCCCAAAACAGGGGGAGAATGAAACGATGCCAACTGACTCTGTTGAAAATGTTGAAACTGAGAAGGAGATGGATACAAGTGTTGAAACTGTGGATGCTCTGAAATTGATTTTGAATGTTTATGATAGTGAGGATGAGGATAGTGAGGAGAGGAGAAGTGAAGAGATAGATTATGAAGCTGATATGTCTAATGGTGCAAAACAGGATTATGATGTGAATGATGGGATTGTGAGAGTAGTATGGAGTGAGGAGGATATTGAGGCAAGGAATGAAAAGGAGATTGAAAATGAATCAGAAAATGTGAATAATAAAGTGAGAAATGAGAATGAACTTGAAAAGACTAAAGATGAAGAGATAGTAACTATCATTGATATGGTCACTGATGAAATCATTTAGAGAAGTACTGCTACTAAGGAGCCAATCACTCAAACTGAACAACCTAAAAGCTCCAAGAGGGTAGAGTATAACCCTGAATTAGAAGCACTTGAGAAGGAGATTGGTGATTATAGACAATCTGATGATGATGAGGAAGAAAGGCCTAAAAGAATGGATAAAGGCCAAGAAAAGGTTACAGAAGAAGAGTCTCTGAAGGGATATCCAAAAAAAGATGTGTTAATTAAAGATGATGCTAATGCTGCTGCTACTGCTGCCTTAAGAGAACAAGAGAATATTTAAGAGAAACAAGGGATAGGGAGATACTGGCCCAAACCTTGACTCCAGAAGAACTAGCAGAACAGGAAGCCTTGATCAAACAAGCCAATTTTGCAAAAGAAGTTATTGAAGAAGTGGCTGATCAAGAGGTGGTTGATGCTTTGATTATGTTAAAAAGAGTTGAGGAAGCAGACAACTCTTTGGCTATGGTGGTTAGCATGTTTCAAACCCAAAGTCAACCACAAACAAAGTCAAATGAAACTGCTGAACCCATCAATCTGAATACTGATATGATGGTTGAAGAAGAAATTGGTGAGTCTATTGCTTCTATGGCTGCCAAGAAATGGGTTGAGCAAGTGAAAGAAGACTTAAGAAAGAACCCAACTGACAGCTGGTCTGAAAGGGAGAATATAACTCAACCTCATGAAACACTTCAATAGAAAATAGAGAGACTTTCAAAACTACATGAAGAATTTGCTGAGAAAGTCAATAGGTTTGCTAAGACCTACATGAGAAGAAAGAGGGCATCTGAACAATCTGAGCATGAAAGATCCAAAAAGAGAGGCAAATGGGATAAAAAGAACAAATACTTTGTTGAAACTCCAGATGATGATGCAAGTCCTATCAGGGCAGTCTCGTTGCAAACCTTGCAACCAGGTGAAAGAGTTCAAGGTGTTCCTGATGTGCCTATTAGAACTAAACCAAATCCAGATCATCCACCCTTTGATGAACCCAAGATTGATGCTGTAAATGATTTAACTGAAGAGGAGGATGAGTCTGAAGATTCGGATGATGATAATAATCCTGATGATGATCGAGGAAAGAGTACCAAGGCTGTTAATGTTGAGTCACCACAAGTTGTAATGACTGATGAGCAGAGAGCAAACGTGGAGTTGAGTATGAGGGAAGCCAAAAGGAAACATCCATTAATTGTGAAGCTGAGAAGGTATGGAATAAGTTTTGAAACTTTGGCTGATCTGGATGATGATCAGTTGCAAAAGAAACTGGACAAAGAGAGGGATGGTTTCAAGAAAAAGATGGAAGAAAAGAACAGAGATAGCCAGAAATACAGAGAATATCTAAGAAAACATGACTATTCAGAGAAGGACTTGACACACTTCAACTTTGACCAGCTTCAAGAACTCTACAACAGTGAAAGAGAGAAAGTAAAAGAAAAATTTGTCAAAGAAAATGATGAGATTGAAAAGATTGAAGCCTTGAAGAGGAAGTATGGAGGTATGTGTGGTTACCTACTGGAAAGAGGGTTGAAGCCTGATGTTGTAGAAAGCCTGTCAAGAAAATCTATGCAGGATCAATACAACGGGTTAAAAAGAAAATAAAAACTCAAAAGGGCACAAACTGAGAAGTCTACCAAACAATCTGAACCATCTGATGAACCTCAGGCAAAGAAAAGAAGAATTCAGACTTTGAGGGAGAAAATGAAAGAACAGGTCAGATCAGATGAAACCCCAACCCCACAAGAAGTCAAATCTGAACCTGAAGATGAACCTATTGTCCCTTGGGAAAATGAAGAGATGATCAACATTCTGAGGGGCATAATAATTAATCAAAGGGGGTTGGGTGAAGCCTCATTCAATGCCTTGGAAAAGCAAGACTTGAAAGATCTTTTCTATATACAAAAGGCTAATTGGGAGAAGGCTTTGAGGGAGGATGATAACCCTAGAAGCTTTGTTGAATGAAGATTTGTTCCTGCAAGACTGTCAAACAGTCCTGGGATACCTATGATGATCAAAACTCTTAAAGAACAAGCATGAAAGGATATGGTTGAACTAGCTAACCTTCCACCTGAGATGGTACAGGAAATCTACATTAACACTTTCAACTTAAGGCCTGGAAAACCCAAAAAAGTCCATTCCATTCAGGCCTCCCATTTCAAGAAGACATCAACAAAGTGGAAGAGGTGAATCAAGTTGATCTGTCCAACAAAGAACAACAAGACCACAATCAGATGTGGATCTTCCAAGAGAAATCTACTTTGATTCTGTAACTGAGTCCCTGAATTCGCTAAGGGGGAGATTGTTTGGTCAAAGATTTGTTCTAAAAGACATATGGAAGATTGGAATCTTCTCAACCTCCTCAGAATTCGCTAAGTATGGATCCGGGCACACCTTAGACCTCTGAGCAAGCTTTTTACTTAGCCGGGTACGACATTTTGTCTATCGGGCAAGGTTATTTTCAAGAATTCTTCTTAAGTGATTATCCGAGCAGGGTTCACTAATTAGTGTATTACCGAGTAAGGTCTACTAGTTAGTATACTCCCGGGCAAGGATCACTTTGTCTAGCAAGTTAGTTCTTCATAGCCGAGTAAGGTTCATCTCCGAGTAACCTCTTGGCTAACCAAGCTCAAGAAACCAAGTGATTGGAAGACCGGGCAAGATATTGATAATAATGATTGGTCTAGGCAAGCTTGATGAATATTGATATATCTTAAGTATCATCGGGCACAGTTCAACTCAAGCAAGGAACAGCGCTACCGAGCACACGTCGCTAATAAGTTATTTTGTAGCAAAGGAGTTGAAGGGACCAGTGAAGAACAAGGTTGCTCGTAAGGGTTTGTTAGGCAAAGTCTGGCAAAGTCAAGAAGATTGAAGTCTACCCGGTGAGTATTTTACTTGGTAAAATACTTCTCTAGTAAAGTCTACCCGGAAACTGATCTAAGCACACTTCTATGTTACCAAGTCTTGAGGGATGGCAGAGTACACAGCGTACTCGGGAAATGAACATTGTTACAAAGCATACCCGGAAGACTTGTTTTACACTTAGAATATTTTGTGATTATGTAATTTGAATACGTATTTATGTTTGGGGTTTCTAGAAGGAATGACAGCTGTCTTAGGATGGCAGGCCTATAAATAGAATATTTTAGGGCACGCCGCCTAAGGGAATCCCGGCCTTTACACCTTTTGGATAAGAAAGAATATTATTGAGGGTGACGGCTGTCCTAGGATTTGTACGGATAAACCTTCCTTCAAGAAACCCGAAATAGATTATCGTTTGTATGAGTAATATTATATAAATAGAAATCTTTTTAGTGAATCTTTTTCGTGTTGGTTACTTTTGAATATTGATTAAGTAACCGTATGTTTGTTATTGATTCCGCCTTTAACAAATGGTGATCTTTCTAAATATAGCAACCCGTCATTAACTCTCTTGTCGGCACATTAATTTGTGTGAGTTATGGCATGATTTGAGTAAGATCCAGCTAAATTCGGGGGCCTGGCGGACTTCACAATTGGTATCAGAGCGATGGGTTATGAATCGTTCAGACTAACCGCTGAACAGATTCATTTCGCTCTTGAATCCACCATGGACGTTAAACGATGAAGTTCGTTGAAATTATTTTTGGGGGTTTTGAAATTATCTGATGATTTGGAGAAAAGTATATGGATTGATGTTTGGGTTGATGACTCGTTTGGAGATCCAACATCAATTTCATGTTTATTTGGTCAGAACGGTCCAGATCTGATGTAACAGTGTTATTTGACTCGTTTTGGGGCAACACTGTTCATTTGATGATTTCCAGATCTGAAAAGGTTGATTATGATATGAAGATAGGTTTCTTTGATTTCGAGATAGCGTGGATATTGCTACAATGATTAATTTCAGATTATGATACTTATTTCCAGATCTGAAAATTAGGGTTTATGTGTGCTCGCTATTGTTTATGTTATTTGTGATGCTCGAACTGTACATGATTTGGTAGACAAACATTGCCACTGGTACAAACTGGTATGGAGAATGTACAAGTCAGAAATGAACATGTACTAGAGGCAATATCATTATGGTTTGTTGTAGCAGATGCAAAGTGAATATTCAAGCTGGTTCTGCAAGGGCAAATAAGTAACTGATTATGCAGAAATGAAGTTTTGGTGTCTCGAGCATACTATGATAATATAAGACTGAACTCGAGTATGGAAAATGACTAAGTGTTGCTTCGAGCACAGGAGGTGTTTTGCCCAAGCATATCTTTGTTTGGCGCAAGCACAGGTTACTTCGAGCACATCTTATATCGAGCACATCAAGTTCGAGCACACTTTGTGAAACCCAGAGCATATCCTTTGTCTTCTCAAGAAAACTATCTTCTTTAAGTCTCGAGCACACTTTGTTTTTTATTCGAGCAGACTCTTTTTCGAGCATACTTTGTTTTGTCTTGAACAATTATGCTCGTGAAGAGAAAACTCAAGTTTGTGTCGAGCACACCCTTGCTCCCGAGCATACTTTTGCTTACGAGCATGTTTGGTGGAAAATGAAAAAGAACTAAGTAATCCGAGCACACTTTTTCTTCCGGGCACACTTTGTGCTAGTTGAAAATTGAAAAAATCACAAGGGTTTTGCTGTCCAGGTACACTTTGTGCTAGGAAAGTGCTTCGAGTACACTTTGTGCTAGTTGAAAATTGAAAAATCACAAGTGTTTTGCTTTCCGGGTACACTTTGTGCTAGGAAAGTGCTTCCGAGTACACTTTGTGCTAGGAAAGTGCTCCCAGCATACTCTGTGCTAGGAAAATGCTCCCAATCACACTTTGTGCTAGGAAAGTGATCCCAAGCACACGGTGTGCTAGGAAACAGAGTTTGTGAAACATTTCAAAGTTTTGAAGAAACTTTTGAGATTTTTGGTGCCATTGACCGTTTGACCAAGCTGTTCTCTACGGAAGATATATACCAGGGGTATTTTGGTAATTTTTTTCTCCAATCATCAACAAGATTATGGAATTCAAACCTCATCCAATTTCACGTCTTCATCAAAAGCTTTACAAGAACAAGTGTTGACCAAGCTTACAGATTTAATCACTTTTAGTGTCAACCAACATATGAATATGTTTATTTTCAGATTTTTACAATCTTGATAAGGATGGTCAAGATTGTTTCACCCACACTTGATTTGAAGACATATTCATTAAAGACAATTGCAACGAAATTGGGGGAGTAAAAACCTTTGAATTTCATTGCAAAATGGCATGCTTCAAATCAAGTAAAAGACTCAAGTTAAGAATTGAAGATTATTTGATGATCACATTGAGTTTATTTCTTTTTGTGGTAACCTTGTTACTTGAAGTTGATTTTTGAAGTTCAAAGCCTCGTTCATATGCCCATACAACTATATACAAAAGTGGTATAAGAGTGATAATTCGAAATGAACAATGGGAGAAGCTTAACATGAGGAGGAGAATTTCAACGAAAGACAACGAGTTATGAGGTGATCATGGAAGAAATTCGATGGCATCGGTCTAAGGGGGAGATTGTTGGGACTTATGTTTTAGACCGACGCATCGAATTTATATGTGGGTGAAAAATATATTATTTTGGTCTAAACCAAGGGTGGATGGCTTGAAGACCAAGTCATGCTAGACTAGTATAAATAGATGTTTTTATTCATTTGTCTAGTATGAGTGACTGTATTGTGTATGTGTGAGATTTAGGGTTTTATCCCTTTGAGAGAGTCTCCGCCTCCAGGATGAGCTCTCCTGGTGGCGGCTAATATTTCTTAATCGATTGTATGTATGAATGTATGTATAAGTGTTTCATCTTTATGAGAATCATTCGACTAATATTATCATACTACCATTTCTATCTTTTGTGTTTTGATTACAATTGTTCATCCTACTTTATTGTTAATTGTTAATCAAATCAGGCTCTCTCCAATACACCTCATCAGTCTAGATATCTTTCAAGAGTGAATACGAGTGAGATTCGATCCTAACCCTAGATCCGAGCTCCACACCGTTGTTTAATATCGTTTATTCATGCTTCCGCACCGGGGACCGGGACTTCACACATATTATTCCAACTTCGGCTCACCTGAAAAGCATGTTAAAACGGGTCAACTACTAAGAGTTGGTGAGTTTCACAAGTTTAAACAAAACCAATATATGTAATCATTGTATTCATGTTTTGTATGTATGCGATGTAATTATACTAAGTCACGAGTAAATCCTCGACTAGCTTCTATTGTGTGGCCTCCACTACCCACACACTTCCTATGGCCACATTGGCCCTATTTGCCCCAACATGTACTATAACTAACACCAAATAGCATGTTACAAAAGTTTCGCATGGTCATGTGCAATTGTAAAACATGTTCCTGCATACCCCACCGACCCTGTCAATTGGGTTTGTCAAACCAATAGTACCATTCACATGCCTTCGGCTCGTAGTTAATCACTCGTACGGGAGGAACATTAAAACATTCATAAAACATTACATATAAATCCATAACTTGGTCATAATAAAACATATTGTCTTTCAATTCAAATAAAAATACTAAAACGTCTTTAAGTATTCAGATACCAGACTCTTATTCTTCTGCCATGTGTCCTCGCTCAAGCCAGCTGTCGCATTCTACTCACCTGCGTGCATACTAAAAGTCAGCTACACTGAGTGAGTTCTAGTTAATCAGGTAACATACAATACTTCCACCTACTTATGCATTCGCATCCGAAGATACATATTATATATTTAACCTGCTCATCTTTCTTTTGTACATATATAAATATACATATCCTTTCTTTCATTCCTTATATTATTCTTTCTTTACATACTTTACATCTAACAATACTTACATACCCATACATTTTAAAGAGCATTAAGCCCTACTGCCTCGAGTATTATTAGGGCTCGGTCCCTTTTTCTGCCTTGAGTATTATTAGGGCTCAGTCCCTTTCTGCCTTGAGTATTATTAGGGCTCAGTCCCTTTCTGCCTTGAGTATTATTAGGGCTCAGTCCCTTTCTTCTATACCTGGCAACCTCTTACATTCATTCATAACATACATACATATCATTCATACATTATACATAACTTTCATATCCATATGTATAACTTGTCAGTTCGTGCAATATCCGAAGATCGTTCACGCACCGACAAGCAATAATTCACATCCTTCACATAATACATATATGGCATACACTTATCTCTTAGGATAATGGTATTAACTAATCACATCGAGTATGCACACAGCCCCGAAAACATAACAAGGAATGGGGCTAGAACTCACCTGAATGCGGTTACGTTCACCGTTAATCGTAATTCCTTTCTTGAGTTGTGCACGGCTAACTGTATAATAATTACATGTATAAATTAACTATTACTACTCATATCGTATTTCTATCTTTATATAACCCACAAAGAACGGGGGTACGGGGGCATCGCCCCTGGAAGCGGGGTCTAGGGGCGGCAGCCCCTAGTAGGGTCCAAGGGGCAGAGCCCTGGCTGGGGTCGAGCTGCCAGGTCAGCTTGGAAAAATTTTATTTCCATTAGCTGTCTTAACACATTTTCCTTTAGGATTTTGAATCATTATTAAATTTGCTAACTTAAAAAGTTCGAGGACTTCTTTGTAAATAATCCATTCTTTTCTATGTCCAGGGACCATTCTGTCATTTTATTAAACTTTAGTTCGTTATAATTATCTGATTCGTTATTCAGTCCTTTAACGTATCAGAATTCTATAATGATAGGAGTTCTGATTCGTTATATCATAACGAATCACCACTTATGGACCTTCTTAACGAATTGAACCTGGTAACGAATGACTCCCTTTTATAACAAATGACCCTTCTAACGAATGAGGTTCATTCGTCATTTCCCATAACGAACTGTCTGAAGAACTGCGTAATGAAATGCTTAACGAATTAGGCTAATTCGTTACTTTTCCTTAACGAATGAGCGTGCCCAGTTCGTTACACGCGCCTAGGGTTTAGGGCATCTGACAGAATGTCAGATGTCTTTTCAAACATTCCCCTTGCCGACGGCGCCGCCTTTCCGGCGCCGTCGTCGCCGGAAAACCGTAAATCTCGCCGGAAAAACGAGATCTCTTCGTTTCTCAACCATTTTTCACCGTTTTTCGTCCCATTCGATCCAGATTTGAGATAGGGTGACCCCTAAGCTCATCCTAGGTTCGGTTTATACCCGATTCCCCCGGATCTCGTGACTTTAACGGTTTAACGGTGTCGGCTCGTCGTTTCGTGACCATAACTAACGGGTTGAGTTCATACACTATCATATTATCATACCCCGGATTGATGCTCGGTTTTCCTTGGTGATTTCGGCTAGAGAGAAGTAGGATCAGAGAGAGCTAAGTGTGTGTTTTGGTGGTGTATGGAATATGTGAAATAAGGGATTAGATGGTGATTTATGGCTTATATATTTTGGGTCATGGGCTTAAGCCCATGGCATTTTCTTCTTTCCTTTTAACCCAAGTCCATAACTTATATCCATTTAACCAACACAAGCCCAACTCATATTTTATTCCTCTAAACCGAAATGAAACACTATGAAATAAACTAAATATATTTTATTAATCCTTATCGAAAGTAGGATGTTACATGACAACTTTAAAACCATTTTCGCCAATTGCTTTATCAATTGCAAAAAAAATTATTGTTTCCTTCAACTACCATTTCTATATGTTTCGTTATATCTTTAGCAGTTCTCCAATTCAAGGTAAGGGTGTCCAAAAAGCCCGCGGCTCGCCCGAAACTCGCTCGAAAAAAACTCGAAAAAAACTTACCTGAAAAAAGCTCGATTTAAAATCGAGCCGAACCGAGCTGGCTCGAGTTTTGTTCGAGTCGAGCTTGAGCCAAGGGTAGCTCGGCTCGTGGCTTGGCTCGTATGCTCGAACAAGGCTCATACATATATATAGTAAATATATGACATGTTGACATATATATGGTAAATATATGGAGTAGTTTTTATTTCCTAAAAATCTTCTAATCGTCTTTACGGCTTACCACTACGCGACTTTCCAATTTCCCATAACAAATTAACAATTTCCAATATGAGTTTCTAAAACCCTTTCAGTCTTACGACGATTAAACAATTTAAACGTTCAACCCTAATTCTTCTTTTTTACAACTACGGCGACGGGCGACGACGATTCGACGGGCGACGGCGATTCGGCGACGATGTAGAGTGAATCACAACTGCAAAACTGATAAATTTGTTAGCTTGTCAAGCCGCGAGCTGGCTCGAGTTTAGCTCGAGTCGGGCTCGAGCTCAATTCCACAGCTCGTTGTTTGAAATCGAGCCGAGCCAAGCTGGGCTCGTTTACAGCCCTAATTAAAATGTTTTTTATTTATATAATTTACTATAAAACGATTACAATAAAGTGGCAGGCAAACGGGCAACAAGCTGCGCCGCAACCCCCTTTTGAACAGCAAAGCCAATCCTGCTAAAAACGAAGCTTTGGGACCTAGAAGCTGAAGAGGTTCCGTGTACGACGCGCTGAACCCTACTAAAAAATTTCACAGCCTCTGGAGCCAGAAACCCAAATGTATCAAAGGCAAATGGTAGAAAGACATGTTGATTATCTAAACAAGCTTTCTCGTGTTTAACAACTTTGCCCGATTCAGCCTTCAACGCAGCCTGACCCACAACAAACCCACGGTCCCTGAGCCCAACAAGAGGAGACACTCCTGTAAGATCCACACAGGCGTGTTTCCCCCCTGCCCACCCGAACACAAGAATATCAGCTGGTCGTAAAGTAGACCTCCCTTCAATAGGATCCGTGAGAAAGTTAACAGGGGCCTCCTTTTTAGCAGAAATCCCTGCCCGTTTAAGAACATCACACAGAACATCCCTAACCAGATCATGTCTGTATTTAAAGCCAGGCAATTCTTTGCAATGCACCGCATGGTCACCAAAAGAATCCAAACAGACCTTACGACAAATTGGGCAAGGTTCATCCATCGGGAACATAGGGATCATTAACCGGTACTTAAGGATAGCCCGATACTCCAAACCAGACATACGTTGGCCTAATCCTTTAATGGGGATGGCCGTTAGAAAATCCTGAGCCCGAGGAGCCCGAAGGCATTCAAACACCGCCTTTTGGCGAGGGGATAGATCAAACTTCACTTCTAAACTCTTGACGATTCCACTAAATAAGGCACTCGCCACAACATGTTGGGCTTTAGGGGGGGCGGTGTCCTTATTAGAGAACCCGCTAAGATCAAAATCTGGAAGTGAAGTACGCAAACGATCCATCGCACACCCATAATCAGAGTCCAACCCATAAATATCACAACCCCGAAGAATATGGTCTTGCAAACACCACGACTGTGCTCTCGAAGCCACAAAAGCATATGTAGATACATCCTCGGCCGAACAGAGACCCAACCCCCCATAACGGATCGGAAGTGATGCCAACCTCCATTGGAGATCCCCAAAGAACGGACCTCCACAAACCAAGATGTCCTCAATCGCCCTCCGAAGACCATTGTCAAATATAGAAACAGCTTCCCCCACATACATAGGTTGGCATGTTCTCAAACCGAACAAAAGCTTGGCGACTCCCATACATGAGCGAAGCAAAAGAAGCTCGCATTGAGGATCCCGAAGTCTTGGGAGACAGCTCATCAGTTCCACAGCGCTAGATGCCCTTTTCATAGCCAAACTGCTGATAAACCCCGCATCCTGGCTTACAGCACCACCAAGGAGTTTCACGCCAAGCACCGGCCTTCCAATCCCGCAAGGGAACAACCCCTCCTGTGCCTTCACCCCATTGCATGTTGGCCAAAATAACTCTGTTTTCTTAACGTTTAATTCAAGACCCAAACGAGGCCAAACTGCCCTAATTCAAGGGAAGATCAAGTTTTAAACAACCGGTATATATTACCTTCAATTTTTAGTTTTAGGATTTTAGCGAGCATGTAAAATCGACCATGGCATTATGGCAATCATGAACTAACGCTAGATGTTAATTCTAACATGCCTTGAATGAATGTTAATGCTAGTAGTGGGTAGCGAACGATGAGTCGTGCGTTGGAGATAGTCAATTTCGTCGTGATAGGTAGCTGGAGAGATTAATGAGACATTTGATTTAACGACGTCTCATGGAGAGAGAATATGAGAGGTGAAAGGATGCCTAGTATTTTAGCTCACGCGTTGTGACGGGTGTTCTAGCTGATGTCAGATTCAATATTTTTTGAATAAATGAAATGAACTATATTGGTATATTTGATTAAGAGTTTATAAGATTAGCAACGTATCAATACCAAGTGTATAACTTTAAAAGGTTAACAAATTTTTTAATTTGTAACTCACAAATTAAAAGAAAAAAGGTAGAGAAAAGGTCACAAGTTGAAGTAGCCCACACATTTTCTCGTCCGTAGGTATTCTTCCAAATACAAACTATAAAATGAGCCTGAAGGTTATTTGTGGCATCCGTGGCAAACATGACATCAATAAATCAATAAACAACCAGAATAGCATCCGTGGCAAACATCACCAAGTCGTAACTAGCTTCCAAACAAACGACATAGTATAAGAGTCATAACATTTAACTATCAAGCAATAAATAAAGAACTACTAATTGGCGATTGAAAGTTGAACTATATATAAAAAGAATACTTAAATCACCAGGTCTGATCGAATTAAAAACTTGACCAAATTAACCAACACCAATGTGTAACAACAACAATAATAAATATCATCGAACCATGGACTCGTTAAGTGCATTTAGGCACGACGGTTAGTTGAGCGCCACAGATCTTGAGCATGTGTTGCCTTCAACAAATAGCTGCAATTTCACTAAATTAAACCAGAAGTGAGGTATCTATTATATGTGTTTGTATGGTTAGAGATGTAATAAAACCTAAAACAACTAACAGGTTTTTTTATGAATTCCAAGTTGTGAGCATGTAATCGTCTCTAAAACGTCCTCTATGGTGTTCCATAATCTCCTGAAAACACCAGCACCATCAATAGTTAAATACGGTTGTTATGTACAAAAATCAAGAAATTTGAACATTATAATAAAAATAAACGCAAAAGCTTCTCGTGCCATGCCAGCTTTCCTTTTGTGCATATCTGAAACAATGTGTACATCTCCAATGGTTTCACCAGATATCTAACAAGTACATCAACAGTTGAATAAACTCATTGTTTGATGTTTACAAATTACCTTACACTTGTATGAATATTAAATTATTGAGTAACAAATAAAGTGTCCTGTTTAGCAATTTAATATAGAAAAGGATGATTTACGTCTTATATTATAGGGGTATTAGTTTTTAATACTCCCAAATTTCACCAATTGGTTAATACCACTCTCAACTTTCGATTTGCTATATGTCACTCTCAACTTTCACCCTATTTGTTTCTGTCACTCTTTCGTTAACAGATAACTAACGTCGTTAGTGGAGATGCTGACATGGCATTTTTTTAATTATGTGGCAAGCTTATGGGTAATTCTTTTTAAAATTCTAAATTCCAAAAATCCAACTAGCCATATTCTACGATTCTACCCCACTCTCACCCTAATAAAAACAACCATACCACCACCAGCTCTACGATTTGAACCACCGCCACCATCTAAACGACCTCCACCACCTCCACCTGAACCACCGCCACCATCTATTTATTTTCACCATCTCTCTTGATACACTATCTAGGTTGGAGGAAGGGTGTGTGTGGTGGGAGCAGGCAGTGAGATGGCCATGGAATAGGGTTTTAAGAAGAATTGGTTAGTCAGGCAAATCATCGTCATTGTCGACATCCACAAAGATTCGCAACCTGAACCGCCCCTTTTACCTTGTTGCTCTTTATCTTTATTCTCCTTCCCCCTGTTTTTCCAACCACCACATAATTTGTAGAGATTCAGATTTGTTCTTCATTCAAGAAATTAGGGTTTGATTTGGGATTTGGGAAATTGGGGTTGTAATAGATGGTGGCTATGGTGAAGACAGGTGGGTAATTGCGGTGGTAGTTGGAGCTGCGAAATCAGACCCAAGAACACTAGTTCAGGTGAGGTGATGCGATGGTAAATGGCCAGGAGTAAGTATGGAGATAACGTGGGAAAGACGATTGCAGAATTTAGCCTTTTTACACGAGTGTAGACGGTGGTGCTGCGCCGATTGTTTTACTTGTGGTGGTTGAAGGCAAGGGGTGGGTGGTTGAAGGCAAGGGGTGGGTGGGTGGTGGGGGTGGAGATTGAGGTGGATAGGTGGGTGGTGGTGGTTGTTAGGGTTTTATGGATATGGAAGAAGAAGAGGTGATGAAATGAAATTATAAATTTTTTAAAGTGTATTTTCCATGTGGGTTTGCTAACCCAATTATAAAAATGTCCATGTCAGCAAGAAAAATACGAAGTCAGTAAGATGAATGACACGTCAGCAAAAAAACAAACGGAGTTAGGGTCCGTTAAGTTTGGGAGTGCCATAAACAAATACAGTGAAAGTTGAGAGTGGTAGGTAACAAATAGAAAGTTGGGAGTGGTATCAACCAACACGTGAAAATTGAGATTATTAAAAACCAATATCTCTATATTATATTTTGAATATGATGAAGAAAAAGCATTAACTTTATCATGTTTTGCTTGTTTGCGAGTTTATATTAATATTGGTCATCTTCAAACTTATGTTATGTTGTAAATTAAAATGCTTGATAGGGCCTTCTTTTTATCAGCTTTATGAGTTTAATATTTAAGTTCATTACAAGGACTTATGGTAATTTTAAAAGTCATAATATAAAGTCATCAGTGAGTGTAGCAATATTCATGCTTAGGTACAATATACTACTCATATATATGAAGTACTGATTATTAGTTGTGTAAATACAGAAGAGATTTCAACTCTATTAGCTATTGCTTTTTTATTGTACCTGATGGGTCCATGGGCTAGATAAGGATGCATCAATCTTCGGCTTGACTTTGCCATGCTTTTGTGAGAATGATGTGCTTCCGCTGCTGATGTTATTCTCTGTGGTTAGTGACGTGGTAAGGAATATATTAGACAAAGTTAGTAGCAACATCAGCTCAAAGATCTCTTTCTTCGCTTCGATAGGCCGGTACGACGCTTTGCGTGGTTATATTCATAAATGTTCCAACTCGCCAGTCATTATGGATCTAGTGGCATGGCTGGGCAAAAGAAAGGGGAGCAACTACAAAGCTTTGCAGCAAGTAGGGTAAGCAGGCGGGCCTCTTTTCTTACCTAGGTGAAGGGTTATGAAGATATTCAAAGTAACATAAATCAAAACGTCTTTAAACGAGAAATAAATAAATAAATAAATAAAAACTATACAGTGGTGTAAATAAACAGATAAAAGTAAAAGCCAATAATACAACATTAGCCTATAACCAAATAGGAAAACCTAGGTAAACTCCAAATTACCCAACAATATTGAACCTTTACAACATACCAGAAGCAATATAATACACAACAGAGCAAATAAAAGCTGCATATGTATCCACAAAAAAACACACAAAAATATATGCTAATAATAAGTTAAAAAAATTTCGACTGTCAACAAAGCAAAACTGGCCTGAAGTGGTTAACAAAAAACCAAAACAACCCATAAACACCTGAATGAGAGAAAATCAACAAACGACATACAATACCCAAAATTAATAGTAAAAGGCATCATTAAAAATGCAGCCATAATTCTAATTGCAAATGTACCTATCTATTTGTTGACACCCAAAATCAATCAAACCTTAATAATTGTTAATACGCTACACACAGATCCAATAAGTCTCTTTAGAAATCAAGATAAAAACTCTAAAAAGTTAATTGCTGAAAGCATACACACAATAAACCTTATGACCCTAAACCAATGCAATAACCGTTAACATAAAGACGAAGTTTTCTCTTGAAAAGCTATTTAAATTGCTTACACAACATCAATCCAAAGGCCACAATGAACGGTTATAAAGCTTATTCACCAATACATGTAAAATAAGTATTGGAATTCAATAGTTGACATAGAAAAACGTCAACAAACACTATTGTAATTCAATACTTCACATATATGATCAAACAAAACTAAAAACTAAAAAAACTGAACCTTTGTCTTTGCATCTTCAACCCCTAAACCTTTCATTAAAAAGAATTTTAATAACATCATCAATTACTGAATTGAGTATCCATTCAACGTACTGAAATTCTATAAGGCAAACCTGGATTATGTTTGGAGGAGTGGATGTGACCGAGATGCGCAACACCTGTTTAGAATCGGTACTCACAAAATTAGACATGAATTTATATAGAATACATGATCACAAACGATAACTTCATGCTGATCACTAACCTGGAACATATAGAAGGATGGTAGAACCGATGATCTAAGACGAACTACTGGGGAGATGAAGAACTGAGGAAACTAATAAGCCATTGAAATCACTTCATAAATCGAAACAATCAACAATCCTTCAAAACAACTATCTTTTATAGATCAATTTTGCTATTCTCCGATTCAGAGAGTGGAATGCTCTTCGTGAATTTAGAGGGTGGAAGATTTTAGTGTTTCATGAAAAGACCATCCTTTTAAAAAGGAATTGTCAGTTTCATGGCTTCAATGAGGATTCAGATGGACGCATTCAATTGTTCGCCGATTCTTGAAGGAGTGGCCGAAAGAAAACTGTAACAGCAAGATTGAATTGGCCGGCGGTGGAAAACAATAAATATGTCTCTCATGAGGGAGAAAGTAAATGTGAAAGGACACTTTTCTTTTCTGAATTAACATACTAGAAGGTTTATTATTCTATTTGAAACAGTGAAATCGTTTGTTGGTATATGTAGACTAATAATCTTATTTTAAACTCAATTATTATTGAAATCGGAACCAAATCGTTAGTAATGATTCAGTTTGGTTGGTTTCAATTTTTAACGGTTTGGTTTCAGTTTTCAACGATAAAATACCATTACTAATGATGTGGCTCAAATTTTAATTCAAAACCATCAAAAGCGGACCACAAACACCTATACATAAAATGTTATTTTTATAACTTAAACAAATTATGACAATATCATACTCAAATTAAAGAGAATAAAATGCTCGTTTTTATAGTGTAATTTTTTTAGAAAAATATTAACGTACGAAAAAGTTATGACCATTTAAAAATCGTGGGGGAAGTTAGGTTAAAAGTGAAATTAAAAAGAGTAGATATATAAAAGATAGAGGTTGAATTTGTAACTATTCTTTATATTTGCAAAAAGTTGGTTAAAATAGAGGGACTAAAATTGTAACTATATTAGTAAAATAAGAAATATACGTGATATTTGTGTTTAAAATGACCACTTTGTTTCTCTTCAAACTTGTACCATATGCTTAAAGAATTGTAAAACCCTTAAAATTATCGTCTTAATTTGCCCTTCACTCGTATATTATATATAGTAAAGATATATATATATATGTATATATATATATAGGGTTGGTATCATTTAAGAACTCTAAAAAGATTAAGAACTTTTAGGAACCCTCAACAACCAAACAAATTTTTAATTTTTTTTATATATTAACATTATTTAGGAGTAGTTTAATCATATTTTATATAAAAAAAATTGATTACATATATTAATCACAAGTTTACATATATGTAAAATTTATGTACTAACAAATTTACATATGTGTAAAACAAAACATAGATATGTATAAAAACTAATTTTCAAAATTGTAATCGTAGATATTGATATAGAAAATGATAAAACTACTCTCAAAGAACCTTAACATGCAAAAAAATTTATAAAAAACGTTAGCTTTCAAGGGTTCCTTCAAGTTCTTAAATAATTTAACAGTTCTCATCCTATTACAGAAATGTTAAATTATTTAAGAACTTGAAGGAACCCTTGAAAGCTAACGTTTTTAATAAATTTTTTTGTATGTTAACGTTCTTTGAGAGTAGTTTTATCATTTTCTATATCAATATCTACGATTACAATTTTGAAAATTAGTTTTTATACATATCTATGTTTTGTTTTACATATATGTAAATTTGTTAGTACATAAATTTTACATATATGTAAACTTGTGATTAATATATGTAATCAATTTTTTTTATATAAAATATGATTAAACTACTCCTAAATAATGTTAATATATAAAAAAAATTAAAAAATTGTTTGGTTGTTGAGGGTTCCTAAAAGTTCTTAATCTTTTTAGAGTTCTTAAATGATACCAACCCTATATATATATATATATATATATATATATATATATATGTATATATATATATATGTATATATATATATATGTATATATATATATATATATGTATATATATATATATGTATATATATATATATGTATATATATATATATATATATATATATATATATATAAACATGCTTTCCACCCCAAATGTTCGTAAAATAGTATAAAAAGTGAGGTCATGAAACTCACCTTATCGTAATACAGTATCACTAATACACTAATGTAAGTGGTATGCCTCAATTATAGCTCGTATCCTATAAACGGTATTGCATTGTTAATACCAATATAGTCTTTAAACGAAATCAGGCTGTATATCTAGTCTGGGTATGGCTGTTACGCCCAGAACATATCAGCAGTATTAGAGTGTGACATTGTATGATATCAAATGCTTAAAATCAGACTTGGCTCAGTTTCATTGTTTTCCATGCTTGGCCAAGTTGGTCGTTTGCGCATTTCGGAAATAGATAAGATCACACAAACTTGAGTAAATGTAATGTTTGATAAAATGATTCGATTGTTAAAGAAATTTAAGGCTTCAGTATCTGAATTGGTCGAAGGGTTCGTTTCCGTTTTCATACGGGTTTGATTGTACAATATGCGTACAACTCACCCGAATTGTCCTGAAATCTCGTAGAAAGTTCGCTTTTATCAATTTCATTCAAAACTATGATATTTGATCACTTTCGATGTTTTGACATACCAGTCACTTCGTTAAATATAATGTTGCCGGTTTTGTCAA
The DNA here is from genome assembly GCF_021521415.1 of Bidens hawaiensis. Taxonomy (NCBI): domain Eukaryota; kingdom Viridiplantae; phylum Streptophyta; class Magnoliopsida; order Asterales; family Asteraceae; genus Bidens; species Bidens hawaiensis. Next base: position 88,697 of record NW_027498216.1, on the reverse strand, counting down.
AACATACACAATTTAAATCTTTAAATTATTATAACTATTTATATAAATATATAAAGTTATGGGATTATTTGTACTAACAAATTGAAATATGTAAAGTTTTATAAAATTAATTTCAGAATTTTTACACTTACATATTTATTTATAAAATTCATTTTATGCGTTATAATTAACCGATAAATCACCCGTTTATACAAAAATTTCCCAAAAAATCCGATAAATTTACTGAATGGTCAAAATATCATCAAATAATTCCTGTAAAATTTCCTAAACTTAAATATGTTGCTAAAAAAACATTTTTATGCATGATTCGGCTGTTAAAACCCGATTAAACGAAAATGCATGAACCATATCTCCACTTTTCCAATTAATCCCAAAGTTTCTTTGTGATCTAACAATAGCAATTCTGATTTCTTCTCAAATTTTCATAAATTTCTAGCAGTTTAACTATTTTTTCATAATAAATCCGCAATAAACGGTAATAAAATCGCCAAATATTCTCCGTTTATTGAAAATTTACGAAATTTGGACAGGGACTCTATTATATGGTCCCTAATGACCCTGAAAAGTTTCATAGTCAAACAGCAAGCACGTAATAATCTAATCCTAAATACCCCTAAACGATTATTCGGTTATTACCTTTGCGGTTTTTCCGAGAGTTTTGGTTGTTTTCTCGCATCCCCGGGTTCTTGTTCCCAAATTAGTATATTTACAAGTCATATAATACAAAATCAAGCATCCAACATCAATCAAAAATCCTTGTATATTAGGGTTTAGGTTAACGTTTGAAATCGGGTTTTCAAACCGTAAAAACGTAATAAACACGTTTTAATCCGTGTTTTTGGTCAAAGAACCATATGTTTTTGGTTTGTAATCATTTTTATGATCAAAACATGTGTTTAGGTGATTTTAAGAGATTTTGTATGGTTAAACATGATTTATACTAATCAAAACATGTTTTCGTGATTAACACTTACTAAATAAAAGATTTAAAGTTGTAAAATTTGGCCTAACCTCAAAGATTATTTCTGCTGGGAACGAAGAACTCAGCTGTTTGTTTTGTTTTTTCGTTTGAAATGTGGACACATCAAGAAAGAAAACAAGATATTTAAGTCAAACTATCAAACTGGGGTTTCCACATTATTTACTACCAGAAGAAGGAGGGGCCCATTGAGCCTCTCTTTTGGCCCCACATGCCTCTTTTTGCATACCGAAAGTCAAATATCGGTTCCAAATTTAGTTCGGGTTTGTTTTTTCGTGAGAAAAGTAGTTCGGGTTTGAGAAACAGTGCAAAAGCCAGTGTTTCTCCGCCAATTTTTGTAAAATAAGAACAGCGTACTGAATCGCTGTAAAATTCCAAAATATTTTCACAGATTGCTTAAAACATTTTATGTAAGTGTTCTATAAGTCTTTTTCGGTTTGACTGATGATACAATGTTTTTTTTTGGTATTAACGATCACGTTAAGTTCATAATGTATAGTTAAACGATACTCTTTTCGTTTAAATGATTTTGTACATACTGGGACCTTAATATTAATATGTTAGTCACTATAATATATATATATATATATATATATATATATATCACTTATATATGACCCCCCCAGTATATATACGGGTCATAAACAATATCGTTTGGTTACTCGTTTAATAATTACGAATTAACCGATTAATTGTTTGTCACGAATGTCACATTCTCCCCCGTTAAAAAATTTCATCTCCGAAATTTGATGTTGTCACACCCCAACCAAAGGCAGAAATGACGAAGCGTGAACTGATTGCTCACAACTCAGAAGGTAATATTATGCAATATATAAGGTGACAATATCTATTAGTTTAATTAAATATTCAAATAAATCAAATAGGAACAAGTACATAATCCATAAAATACAACAAAACAAATTTATATTTCTAATGATCTTGATTAAAATTCTTCTAACGTAAGTTTATCACTAAGTCGTCACCAATTTGCATTCTATTCATACGATAACCTGTATATGCGTATAAAATAAAAATAATTTTGTCAACACGAGATTGAGTGTGTAAAACACCAATTATTTTGAATACAATATAATATAGAAAATAAAATGCAAACTATTCATATGAGATAACAATTAAGCCATAACATGTACACAATTCAAACAGATAATAAAGAATGGGCTAAACCGTTGACTTGCGAATCGGACATTTGTTACCAAAACTGAGTTGTCGGTGAAACCATTGTCATGCGATTGGACGCCGACCACTACGACGGTCGTATGATCATATTATTATGATGGACCTCTCCGAATGCGGTAAAATAAAGCAAATAAGTAAATAACAAGTTAGACATTAAACTGATATACACATAATGATTAAACAGTTGCAGTTTTGAATACGATATAATAGGTAAATAAATAAGATACGCATACGTTGCCAAAAAGGATTAAAAATAAGTAAAAATGGGAGTGATTACCCACCTGATTAGACGCACAATTACAAATGAGGGTGTGAGATGGTTAAACCCTTTGGGATTCACCGACAAGGATTCCTAGTTAAGTAATATAATATGAATTAATTGTAAATTACATAACATGTACAATAGATTCGAGTTTCGATATGATTTGAGTATGTTAATGATTAAAATGTTATTGATTGAACGATGGGTTTCTATTGTTATTATTATTGCGAAATCAATATTATTTTTCACCATTTATCTATAAGATTATTTATTAGCTTTATTATTTATAAAATACCACTAATATACAATATAATACATTTATATAAATATCTAAATAAATAAACGTTTAAATAAATAAAACACAATTATATAAATAAATATAACTTTTAATATAAATAATTTAATACAAACGTTTTAAATATTTTATTATCATATTATATATACTTTGAAAGTTTTAACAAAAATCTAATGATATATATATATATAATTAATACGTTTAATCCACTTAATATTTTTTTTGTTAAAGAATATATATATATATATATATATATATATATATATATATATATATATAACATGTATTAGAAATTTTATAAATACGTTCAATGACGAGAAAATGTGAATTAAAAGTGTCGGTTAATGAAATAGTGTTGTTTATTATTAACGTATACATACACATATATGTACACACACACACACACACACACACACACACATATATACGAAAACTTGTAACGAGATTATTCTGACAAAAAATATAAACTCTAAGATGTCGATTTATTAAAATAATATTTATTTGAAAAATATCATTAATTATAACTAGTTTATTAAACATTAAATCAATTAAAAGAACTAAGAAATAAAAAGAAAACAAAACTATTTATGGCTGAGATTTGAACTCGCGAGGATGGCAGGCACAAGGTTTAACATACACACCCTAGACCAGCTGTGCTGGTAGAATCTATAATTGATTAATCTGCAAATTGTTTATTGTAATTACGTTTGGGTTATTGTTATGTGATTATAAAAGAACTAGCTAGACGTAATAATTACCAGATAATACGATTAGTTGATGATGAACGAGGAACAATCCAGTCGCGGCCAAACGTGACAGAGAACGTGGACTGCATGTCTGATCCAAAGGAATTCGCTGAGGGCTATTGATCGCCAGGTCATGTAGAAGGTGTAGACCCAATTAATTGAATTATAAACATCGTTGGATGATATATTGAAGTTAGGTTATAGACGGCTTTGATTAGTATTGTCAAATAATCTGTTTTGATCATTTTCCTTAATTAAATGACGCTTTATGTTCACAATAAGCCTATAATCGATCTTAAATCATAAATTCCAAGAATAATGCGGTAATTTAGGTTCACGAATCAAAACGGGCTGTGGATTTGTAAACTGGTTTGATGCTGGGCTATATTAAATGGTTTACGGTTTATGTTATTGGGCTGGGTTTTGGGCTATTCAATGTAAATAGAAATCATGGATTTTGGAGGGCTTAGTGTATGTTTGGGCTTAGGGTTAGCATATACTATACGTATATGATGTATGTAGGTTGTTTGGGGTCGGTCGTTTTCAATAGTGAGAGATGAGAGACGAGGGACATTGATAGTATTATTGTAATCTTTGTTAAAGGGCTTAAGCACCTGACGTTGAATAGAACATGTGTTTTGAATGAGAGTTTGCCCCCGGGGAAGAGCTCTCCCCGGGTGGTCGAGCATTTATGATTATGTATGTATGTATGCAAGTATGTATGTGTGTATGTATGTATGTATGCATGTATGTATGTACGTATGTATGTATGTATGTATGTATGCATGTATGTATGTATGTATGTATGTATGTATGCATGCATGCATGTATGTATGTATGTATGTATGAGTGTTCTTCATGTAAATCATTCAGTTAATGAAATCATACTACTACATCTATCTATTTGTGTTTCGATCATAATTGTTCATCCTATTATTGATTGTCAATCGAATCGAACTCTCCACATCCGTCCATAGATCTTTCAAGAGTGAATATATGTAGATCGATCCTAGATCCAAGCTCGTTTATCAACGTTTATACACGCTTCCGCATCGTGGCTCGGTTCTGCCAATAGGTATCAGAGCCAATAGACCTATTCTAGGCTCGGTGTTAGTGATATCATTGATTCAAGGGTGATTTTTGGTTGATGTTTATTAGAAGAATTTTGGAAACAAAGAACAGCCGTTCATCGTGTTCATCGGGGCCATTTGAGATAATTTTGGGAAAGATTTGATTTGATCTCTGGTTTAAATTCAAATCCCATGATTCTCGGGATTTGACTTAATCACTACGTTTACCAAGCTAAGGTTTTCAGTGTTCTCGGGCACTCTTTATCGTTCTCGGTGACTTTTGTGTGTTCTCGGGCATTCTTGATCGTTCTGGATGATTTTTGTGTGTTCTCGAGCAATGTTTACGTTTTCTCGGTCAACTTTCAGGGTTCTCGGGCTTTTGATAGTAATTGGGCCTGCTCTTGTTGGGCCTTGGGTTCTCTGTTGGGTTTATAACTATTAAGTCTAGTCTAGTTGGGCCTAGTTATTGGACCAGTGACTATAGATTAAAATGGACCAATTACCTAACACACCATTAAATGCTACTTTACATCAAGAGTTGGATTCAATTATGGGAACTGCTACTCGTGTACTCCGTTTACTGTCTCTTGAGGGGTTCACCTAGTGGAAGTTCAGATTTGAGAAGTATGTAAAGATGAAAGATGCAAAAATATAGAGAAGCATTGCCCGTGGTCCTCAAACGATCACTTATCAAAGAGAGTATACTAATGATGTGGCCGTAAAGCCCGCCGAAATGTACGTCGATGCAGATTTTGAAAATATTGAAGAGGATGAGAAGGCTCGTGCTACCTTAACAATGACACTTTCACCTGAAATTGCCTTAGGATTCAGAGAGATACAGTCTGCAAAGGCATTGTGGGAAGCCCTTAATGAGGTGTATGAGGGAAATGAGGATATGAGAAGAATTCGACAAGATCTGTTACGAGAAAAATTTAACATGTTCAATCGTGTGCTGGGAGAGTCTTTGGAGACACAGCTTCAAGGAATTATAACTTTGGTCACTGAAATGTGGTCTGCAAACATAAATCTGACCTATGTTGAAACAAATAACAAGCTGGTCAACTCTCTGCCATAAAGCTGGGACATGAATGTTGTATTAATCAAGAAGACAAAGGATCTGGCCAGACTAACCTTGTCGGAGATGATGGCTATCAATAAATCATGTGACTTGGATGATAAGCAGCGTGCCAAAAATCATGCTAGCTCCTACAATGCAACTGGCTACAGTGATGCACCCAATAATGCTCTCATCTCACAAGATAACTTCTCTATGTTCAAATCCTCTCAGGGTTAATATGCTCAGCCACATCAATCTCACAACAACCTCTCAATGTTTAAATTTGCTCAAGGTCAATTCACTCAGCCACCACCACAGCCTACTACTGTATTCTTTCAACAACATGCTCCTGCAACTAAGCCTCAATCAACTATTGGATCCTCCAGTCAGTCTCCCACTCAGGTTCCTATTATTTCAAAAGAGACTCAAGAAAACATTGCATTGATGGCAGGTTTCATGAACTGCTACAATGCCTTTCTTGTTGGAGATCTGCTTCAACCAGTTGTAGTTGTTGTGCTGGACCAAATCCATCCTGATGATGTGGAGGAAATAGATATCTCTTGGAAAATAGCCATGGCTGTGTTTAGAGCGAAGAAGTTTACCAAGAGAACATACAGAAACAATTAGAATGCGCCTGCTAACTAGAAGGTGGGATTTAACAAAGACACTCTAAGGTACTATAACTGTCATGAGCCGGGTCACTTCGCTTGTGAATGCACAAATCCAGCCAAGGAGGGAAACAGGGAAATGACATTAATTCCGGTGAATAGTGCAAGAGGAGAAAATGCAGCTGGTTCAAATGAGGGTCTGCGGGGATTGGTGGCTCAACAGTTTATTGGAATGACCATATGGTAGCTCTCAGCATAAGCAATCAGACTGCTAATTTTGTCCGGATTGATGTCACTGAAGAAGAAAATGATGAACAAGTTAAGGATCTTCAGTTTGCCTTCATGGCCTCCACTTCTTCTAGCTTATCTGAGGTAAGTTTGAATTGTGTTCTCAATCTTGCGTTAATAAGGTAGATTTATATAAATCTCTTAATAGTAATCTAATTAGAAAAATGGAGGGAATAAAACCTGAAAATTTCACCTTTAAGAAACTCGAAAAAGCTTAAAAAGAAAAACTAGAGGAAAAAAAAAGATTTCTTAAAGATTCAATCTGATTTTAGCATAAAATGTTGTCACCACTTAGATGCTAAACAGAAAATTACCGAGCTAACCTCTGAGTTAGAAGACTCTAAGTTGGAGATTGCTAAGTTAACTAATAAATTTGAAAATGCTGGATTTAATTTTAAAACTTTCGATGTCTCTGGTGCTGTTGTTGAGTCCATGATTGAAAAACAATTAAAATCAAAAGAAAACAAGGGTGAGGGTATTGGGTACAGTGTGGTTCTTCCTCCATATAATGACAATTACACTGGGCTTCCTCTTACAAAAGAAGAGGAAGAAATGGAACAGTTCATGCAGTATGGTAAGCCGACTGCTAATGGCAAAAGTGCTATTGCAGTCAAAGCTACTGAATCAACCTAAAGTATGAACGATACTAATGTGTTTTCTTCATGCGCAGATGAAGTAATTATTGAGGATTGGACTGATGAGGAGGATGATCTATCTGTTTTGAAACACATTAACTCTAATGTCTCGTTAAATTTGCCAGTTTTGAATTATGTTGCTACAAATGTTTGTGTGGGCTCTATTTTTAAGAGCAAAAAAAATTGTGTTGTTGATTCTCCTAAAGTATTTAAAACTGGTGGTGTGGTTTCAAACAAATTTGTTAAATATAAAAGTTCGCAAAATCATATATCACCTAAATATGTTAAAGAAGGAAGTTCATGTATTCATAATTTTGATAAATCAAGTGTTAAATCCAAAGTGGGACAAACTGGCTCACACAACAGATCATGACTAGGAGTTGACCACAATAATTTTTATATTAAAAGGCAAACATGTTTTAATTGTGGCATTCCTGATCACATTGCTAGAAATTGCCCACACCGTCCTTATGTTCCATACTATGGACGTCATCAGAGGAATATGCCTCAAGATACCTTCCATAAATTTAATTCTAATAAATTAAGGTATTAAAAGGAAAATCCCTCTTATGGTGATTGGAAAAGAAACAAGGCTGATAGGTTGAACTCCCATCAGACTAAGCCTACAATGTTTCTAAAGCGTGATGGAAACTCGGTTTCGGTCCCGAGACCAAAGTCGGCCTTTGGATCAAAATCGTTCTGGAAGTCAAAGCCCAATGTGTCTTCCGTTAGCAAACCAGAGACAAAGTCAACTGTTTATGTTAGTAACACAATTTTAAAACCCGAATATAAATGGTTGCCCAAATCTCCGGTGTCCAAGTCATCAAAATCTTCCTGCTTGATCTTAGATAATCAGGAAGGCATGTCATGGCAACCCGTAACACATTTAAATGAATCAGGCTTAGCAAGCACTACTATGGACTAGGTACCAAAAACTAATTAATCTCGCACATCGTGTAGGAACAACTATGTAGGAATATCATCAGACCTTGGTATGTTGATAGTGACTGTTCCAAGCACATGACAGGAGACATCTCTCAACTGCAACACATTTAGATATTTAATGGAGGGTATGTTTCCTTTGCGGGAGGAGAATAAGAAAGGATCACACAGAAGGGTACTGTGAGTAACGGTGTTCTTAAATTTGAGAATGTTGATTTCGTTCAAGAATTGAAACACAGTCTGCTCAGTGTCTCGCAGATCTGTGATAAAGGGTTTTCCACTCATTTCACAAACAAAGAGTGTCTAATTTATAAAACATGGTATTATCATACCATAATATTGGGTCTTGTTCGATCACAAAGAAAGGATAATGCTTACGTGATCGACATGAATAAAAATGTTCCAGATGAAATCACCAGTTCATTTTCAAAAGTGTCAGAATATAATGCCATGTTTTGGCATTTTCGTCTTGGTCATGCAAATGTTAAGACATTAGATCGTCTTTCTAAAAACGACGTTGTGCGTGGTTTGCTAGTTAAAGATTTTGTAACAATTGAGAAATGTGTAGCTTGTGCTTTAGGCAAACATCATTGTAAATCTCACAAGCCAAAACTGGTCATTACTATTTCGTTGGTTTTTTCAATTGCTTCATATGGATTTGTTTGTACCAGTTCATGTATTGAGTCTTTCTCTCATCTCTTATTATTTGGTCATTACTGATGATTACTCATGTTTTACTTGGGTGTTTTTCTTGTCAAATAAGAGCGAAACCGCATAATTGATAAAGAGTTTTGTGGTGCTTATGGAAAATCAACTCAATCTGAAGCTAAAAGGAACTCGCTGTGACAACGACGCGGAGTTCAAGAACTCCACGTTGAATTACTTTTGTACTGAAAAGGGAGTACTTAGACAATACAACTCAGCTCGCAAACCGCAACAAAATGGTGTAGCTGAGAGAAACAACAGAACTCTAATCGAGGCTGCAAGGACTATGTTGTGTGATTCGAAGCTACCTCTGTTCTTCTTGGCCGAAGCGGTCAACACAGCTTGTTACATTCAAAATCGGGTGTTGATCAACAGATCATAGATGAAGACTCCCTATGAAATTGTTTATGGTCACAAGCCTACTGTAGCACACTTTCGAGCTTTTGGATGTCCGTGTACTCTACTCAATCTCGAATTGACTCCAAAGTTTGGAGCTAAAGCTTATGATTGCTACTTTATTGGATATGCTGGTCGTACTTCTTACAGAGTTTACAACAAGACATCAAAGCAGGTAGTGGAATCTTATGATATGCACTAACTAGAGGAGAATGAAAACGATAATCATGTCGATCCTTACTGGTTATTCGATTATAATGAACTGTTTAAGCCTTTTAATGTGTTTCCAGTTGTTGATGCAGAAAACTCAGGTGCAGGACTTCAAATGCTGTTGATGAAGAAGACGACATATCTATTGATTTCCAAAAGTCTACAGTGCTGAGTATAGATCCGTCGGAATCATCGGATACTTCCCAGCCGTTGTCTGCAAGTTAATAGGAGAGTGTTACTGAGACTGTGTCCTCACAAGAATATCCTGAAGTATGTGAACTACATACTGTTAAACCTTCTGAGGCCAATGTTTCATCAGTTGAGGGGGAGAGTGCCATTCGTCAAATCTTTGGTAGCACTCTATTCCCATATGTCGTACCAAATGAGTACATTGCCAGTACCTCGTACTCGCACAATACTGCGTCATCTGGATGGAAGAACCCCCTCTCTGAAATCCTTGAAGATCCAACAAATCTACCAACTACCAGCTCCGTTCCAGATCATTCTATTCCGACAAGAATTCAACAGGATCATCCAATCGAGAATGTTATAGGTCCCCTTGAAATAGGCGTCTTAACCAGAAGTGAGACAGGACACATCAACAATTGTTTATTTTCCTGTTTCATTTATCAGATTGAACCCAGGTGCGTTGAAATGGCTCTGCAAGAACCAAGCTGGGTGGGTGCCATGCATGAAGAAATGAATTAGTTTGAGAAACTCAAGGTTTGGAGATTTCTTGAGTTGCCCGTTGGGAAGAAGGCTTTAGATACAAGATGGGTTTTTCGTAACAAGCCAGATTATACTGGGGTTATTGTTCGAAACAAAGTGCGACTTATGGTTCATGGTTTTCGTCAGGTTGAAGGTCAATATTACATTGAAGTGTATGCTCTAGTGGCTCGTCTTGAGGCTATTTGGATTTTCTAGGCATATGCTTCTTACATGGGGTTCACGGTTTATCAAATGGATGTCAAGAAAACATTTTGGTATGGGGAAGTAAAGGAGGATATTTATGTGGACCAACCACCGGGCTTTGTTGATTCAAAGCATCCTACTCACGTCTACAAGTTAGACAAAGCTCTTTATGGTCTTTATCAAGCTCCTCGGGCATAGTATGCAACCTTGACAGTTCATCTACCGGGGCATGGGTACAAGCGAGGAACCATCAATCAGACTTTGTTCCTTAAAACTGTTAGAAAATATCAAATCTTGGTTCTGATTTATATGGCCGATATCATTTTCGGCTCCACTAGTACCGCTCTATGTTCTGAATTTGAAGTTGTAATGAAGAAGAGATTCGAGATGAGTTCGTTGGGGGGAGATGACAGCATTTCTGGGATTACAGGTTCGTCAGAGTTCGATAGAAATTTTTCTACATCAAGGGAAATACGTTGAGGACAAGTTGGGGAAATTCGAATTCCAAAATTCTAAGAATGAGGTGATTCCTATAGTAGAAAGACCACTTCTTTCATCTGATCCTGAAGGGAATTCGTAGATCAAAGGTACTATCGATCAATGATCGGATCCCTGATGTATCTCACCGCCAGTCACCCTGACATCATGTTTGCAGTCTGTCAATGTGCACGCTTTCAGGCTAATCCTAAACTTTCTCATTTAATTGTTGTTAAACGTATTTTTAAATACCTGAAAGGGCCACCAAATCTTGGTCTTTGGTATCCCAAAAACTCAGAATTTGATTTATATCCTTTTCCTGACAACAATTATAGAGGTGATGATATTTACATGAAATATATGTCTGTTGGATATCAATTTTTGGGTGATCGATTCATTTCATGGCAATGTAACAAACAACAAACGGTGTCCCCATTCACTAATGAGGGTGAGTACGTTGCTGCGTCTGCCTGCTGTTCACAGGATATTTGGATGCAACACCAATTGCTAGATTATGGTTTATAATTTCCTGACACTCCAACCTTTTGTGATAATGATGCTGCGATTACTATTGTTAAAAATCATGTTCAGCATTTCAAAACCAAGAACATTGACATCAAATTCATTTTAATCGTGACTATTACGATTGAAAATTGATTCATCTTGAACAAGTTCACACTGATAATAACGTGGCAAACTTATTTACAAAACCTGTCGGAACAGCCAGATTTAGTGTGCTTGTAAGATTTCTTAAAATGCTACGTTTCGACAATTGAGTTTTTTTTTGAGGATTAAATTTGTACATTAAAAGTTTATCTTTCTGTTAAAATTTTAGCACAAATTTAGGGGGAGAAAATTCAAAAATACAAAAAGTGTGTGTATGTGTTTTATATTAAAAAATACAAAAAGAGTGCGCGTGTGTTTTATAAATTTTAAAAATACAAAAATATTTGTGTTTGCTTTTGGTTCTTTATATTGGAAGTGATATGATTATTCAATTATAAGCTTTATAGAAGCTTAAAATGTTTTCAAATGAAAATTTTGTACAACCTTTGGAAAATGATGGATAAATTGTTTCTATGTGAAGTTACAAGGCTAAAGAGGCTTTTGAACAGTCATTGATTTGTATGGTAGCTTTCCATGATGCGTAAAAGTTTGAAGTGATATAAACTAAATCTGCTAAACTTACGGTGGTGAGTCATTTTGATGATTTGTGCATGTCTCTAGATACATCTCTCCGAATGATAGGCAGATATGCAATTATCCAGTCATACACGAGCCCGTTAGTGTCTTGATCACCAAAAATATTATGTTTCTTAGTTATTGTTATTATTAAAAAATATTATTATTATTATAGTATTATATAATATTGTGTCATAAAAAATGTTTTATAAGCTTAAAGGATCAAACTAGAACTATAGTGGTGGGACATTCAAGTAAGTCTTAAACACTCCGAATGTAAGACCTGTAAGTTCGGACGACATGTAAGTCCAACGTTCAACCTTAAAGCTTAAATTTATGTTTGTATAGAGAAACACTTTTGATCAAGCACTAGGGGGTTGGAGTCAAATTCTGGTGATATGGGGAAAGCGAAATACGCTTTAAGAAGAGATAAGAAGCATCATAGGTCCATAAGTGATGTCCATCTAAGCTTTATGCCTAATTGAACCTAAGCATATCACTGATGCAATGAAAATCATGGTAAGAAATACCTGCTATCAACCTGTTCTCTATGTCATAATAATGCTGAAAATGAATCCTTATGAAAGCATCTTAATCAATTTGATTCCATGTTCGGATCTTTTCTTAAAATTTTGATCGTTTATCAAAACTGAAATTTGATCCCACAATATGTTAGAACTACTGGTTACCCGAGAACCCATGTTCTCGGCTGTCAAGGGTCATTTGTGAACAAAGATAATTCTTGTTGATCGAAAACTATCGTTATTGACCGAAATCTCCTTTAATTGACCGAAAACTCCTTATATTGATATAAACATTAATACTTGGACCGAAAACGTCTTTTATTCAGATTATCATTATTATTTGAACAAATTTACATCAAAGGGTTTCTGTTTTCAGTATTTATATATTGGATCCTTATATTATAATAAAGTTTTTTTTATACAAGATATAAATTTCATAAAACAACTGATTATGTATTTAAGTGAATATATCTCTAACTTGACTCGTTTGTTGCAGTTATGGCTGATCAAGCACCTTTGAAGTTTGTAGACACCCATAATATTGTTGGATACCTTTTTGATCCTCCTCTAGATCACAAGGAGTTCAAGTCAATGATAGTGGGGCTAAACACGTGCAGGATTTCTCACGCTTTACGATAAAATCCTGTAATTTGTAAGAAAATGGTGACTGATTTCTGGAATCATGCTTCCAGTAACCAAAGAGGTTTTGGGGGAGCTGTTATTATTGAATCAAAGATCCAGAAGAAGCCTGTTATAATTTCTGAGGCTATCATTCATGATGTGTTGCTGTTTGGGGATCAACCTGATTACCCTACAGAGTATTCTACTGAGGCAGTGGCATAAGTTGTTCAAAGAATGGGGAGAGAACTTACCCTCCAACCATTAAGAAGCTGTTTCATCCTTACTGGAGGTTCTTGATTCACACTTTCTTCACGTGTATCTCAGGACGAAAAAGGGGGTTCTGATTAGATTATCCACACCCAAATGTCAGCCGTTGTTGCTTTGATCATGGATTGGAACTACAATTATTTCAAGTTCGTGTTCGATGAAATGATAAGCAACCTCAAAGGGAAGAAGAATGAGATGTTCTTGATGTACCCGAGGTTTCTACAGATGATCTTCGATTCTCATTACTCTGACTTGACCAAATCTGTAGAGACGCTCGATTTGAAGACTATGGCTCCCAATACTTTTGGGTTGATGAAGCAGTAG
>NW_027498216.1:0-70000 GCF_021521415.1 Bidens hawaiensis | reverse complement strand
TCACAACAACCTCTCAATGTTTAAATCTACTCAAGGTCAATTCACTCAGCCACCACCACAGCCTACTCCTGTATTCTTTCAACAACATGCTCCTGCAATTAAGCTTCAATCAACTATTGGATTCTCCAGTCCGTCTCCCACTCAGGTTCCTATTGTTTCAAAGGACACTCAAGAAAACATTGCATTGATGGCAGGTTTCATGAACTGCTATAATGCCTTTCTTGTTGGAGATATGATTCAACCAGTTGTAGTTGTTGTGCTGGACCAAATCCATCCTGATGATGTGGAGGAAATGGATATCTCTTGGCAAATACCCATGGTAGTGTTTAGAGTGAAGAAGTTTACCAAGAGAACAGACGGAAACAAGTGGAATGTGCCAGCTAACCAGAAGATGGGATTTAACAAAGATACTCTGAGGTGCTATAACATTCATGAGCTGGGTCACCTTGCTTGTGAATGCACAAATCCAGCCAAGGAGGGAAACAGGGAAATGAAATTAGTTCCGATGAATAGCGCAAGAGGAGAAAATGCAACTGGTTCAAATGAGGGCCAACGGGATTGGTGGCTCAAAAGTTTATTGGAATGACCATATGGTTGCTCTCAACATCAGCAATCAGACTGCTAATTTTTTCTAGATTGTTGTCACTGAAGAAGAAAATGAAGTAGACGAATAAGTTAAGGATCTTCAGCTTGCCTTCATGGCCTCCGTTTCTTCTAGCTCTTCCGAGGTAAGTTTTGAATTGTGTTCTCAATCTTGCGTTAATAAGGTAGATTTATATAAATCTCACAATAGTAATCTAATTAGAATAATGGAGGGAATAAAACGTGAAAATTTCACCTTTAAGAAACTCGAAAAAGCTTTAAAAGAAAAACTAGAGCCAAAACAAAAGGATTTCTCAAAGATTCAATCTTATTTTAGCATAATATGTTGTCACCAATTAGATGCTAAACAAAACATTATAGAGCTAACCTCTGAGTTAGAAGACTCTAAGTTGGAGATTGCTAAGTTAACTAATAAATTTGAAAATGCTGGATTTAATTTTAAAACTTTCGATGTCTCTGGTGCTGTTGTTGAGTCCATGATTGAAAAACAATTAAAATCAAAAGAAAACAAGGGTGAGGGTATTGGGTACAGTGTGGTTCTTCCTTCATATAATGACAATTACACTGGGCTTCCTCTTACAAAAGAAGAGGAAGAAATGGAACAATTCATGCAGTATGGTAAGTCGGCTGCTAATGGTAAAAGTGCTCTTGGTTCAGTCAAAGCTACTGAATCAACCTAAAGGGTGAACGATACTAATGTGTTTTCTTCACGTGCAGATGAAGTAATTATTGAAGATTGGACTGATGAGGAGGGTGATCTATCTGTTTTGAATAATAAAGACATTAACCCCAATGTTTCGTTAAATTTGTCTATTTTAAAAACTATTGCTACAAATGTTTTTGTGGGCTCTGTTTTTTAAGAGCAAAAACAATTGTATGGGCTACAAACCATTACACCCCAAAAACGAAAACATACCCTTTACCGACGGCGCGCCACGTGTTGCAATTCGCCCTAATTTGTAGCCCCTGCACTACACATAGTTTAACATAAGGTTTCTATTGCAACTATAAATATATTGTTAATAGAGGAGATGGATTTTATCGATCAAATCATAATTCTATCATGGTATCGTTTACGTAACCTAGCTGCCAACCCCATTTTCCTTAATCGGCTGTTTCACAGTCCTCCTCTCTCCACCCATAATTTCCTTATCCTCCTCACTTTTCCATTACCATGGAATCTAAGCTCCATCCCACGGTGATAGTAACCATCATAAAAAATTTCATTCCCATCACCTTAGAGTTGGAATCCAGCCAATACACCACTTGATCAGAATTGTTTACCATCCATTGGAAAACATACCTTGTTTATAATCATCTTACCATCAGTAAGCCACCGCTTCTTGCTAAATCATCTAGCAAAGATGTCGATCCTAAGACCTCTGCACCACACGCTGCCGAATTTTGGGACTATTTCTATCGACCTGTAGAGTACTATTCTCCAGAAAAACAAAATGGCTTACGCCGCTTGGAAAACACTTGACGATATCTTCACCGATAATAAAGCATCTTGCGCTATTCATCTCAAGAACAAGTTTGCAACTCCCTGGCTTGAAGATTTTCCAAATATGAGTGCATATTGTGAGGAACTAAAAGTTCTTGCGGATCAACTTGCGAATGTTGATGCGTTGTTTTCCGATGACGACCTCGTTCTCCAACTCATCACCAGGTTAAATGAACAATATAAAGGGATTGCCATGTGACATTTGTCAACTTTAAATCCGAAAACCCGACCTGTTTAATTCTTTTTTATGGAACTTCGGTTTTAAATTAAATGACGGATTTTATTATTATTATTATTATTTTGTGTGTCGCTTGTAATTTGGTTGTACTTAAACAAGGTATTTAAAGTATGATATATGTACAAGGTCAACCCATAACTATACTTTTTGTGTACCTTGATGAACCAACCATACTCTAGGTGTAACATCTCGAAAATACCCCCATTTAAGTTTGTGCCAATTATGTTAATTCTCAAACTTAAATGACTGAAAATGAAATTCTGAGTTTATAGACCCATCGAGACATGTGTCGGGATAATTATAATCCCATCGCCTTACGCGACGGGAGTTCAATAGTATCGAGGAAATGGTGATTTCGCACTACGAGACGGCCAAACCAACTGGAACATCTTGATACGCGATGCCCAAGTTAAGTAACCGGGTACACGTGACACAATATTATGAATTGGGGTGCTGCGATACTTAACAGCCACAACCAAGCTACATCCCGTTACGCGATGGGAGCCCGAAAATGCCTATATAAGGGGCTACGGGCTTTAGCCTATTTCATCTCAAAAAAACCCATAATAAACACACACTTAGCCTATGAATCCGTGCCTGACCCATTCCAGAAAACCGACGACTTGTTTTCGTGAAGTACGAGCTAGCTACGAAGACTCGAAGCCTTGCTAACATCCAGCTGTATTTATATTCGAAATCTTACCGAAAAGTTGCTGATATTTTCTTATTAGTATTATTATCGCGTGATTATTTAAAGTAGTGGTTACGTTTAAGTTATTTAAATATGAAGTTATGATAGCTTAGACCTAATTCAGGATATAGTCTTTAACCTTGAATGATTACTGTGTTTAAAATAAAGATTTCCCAAAATAAATGACGTTACTTCTATAAGAAGTAATGTAATATATATTGACGGGCATGCAGTAACTGGAAGGGGGGTATCACTAGTAATGAGTTTCTTGCCTAAGAAAAATAAATCATACAAATTCCAATCAACCGCGGGACCAGTTTACTTTCCTAGAAAAACTTACAAACGTGTTCGAACATATTAGGCCAAAACATGATATATCAAAAGTCATATAAATACAAAGTATGCTTTAACAAACAACCGAAATTCTATCATGGTTCAACAAGACTTAAGGTCTGCAACTTAATCAAGAAACACAGTTGTTACACCCCGACTAGGTAAATGCTGAAGCGTAATACAAGAATGTAACAGACACCTCTGGTATCAACCACATTGTTTATAAAGAAAGTTAATGACTAATTTACATCATCTTACATTGTTTTGTACTAAGTTTACAACTAGGTGAAATACACATAACCGGTTCTCCTAGTCCTTTATTCTTTAATAATAAACATGCGTCTATCTACACAGTGTCAGTCTCATCCTTAGAAAAAAGCACGTAAGCATATTATTCCAACTTCGGGTCGCCTGAAAAGCATGTTAAAACGGGTCAACTACAAAGAGTTGGTGAGTTTCACATGTTTAAACAAAACCAGAATACGTAATCATTGTATTCATGTTTTTGTATGTATGCAATGTAATTATACTAAGTCACGAGTGAATCCTCGACTAGCTTCAATTGCGTGCCCTCCACTGCCAACACACTTCCTATGGCTACATTGGCCATATTTGCCCCAACATGTATAATAACTAACACCACATAGCATGTTACAAAAGGTTCACACGGTCATGTGCAATTTTAAAACATGTTCCGTTATACCCCACCGACCCTGTCAATTGGGTTTGTCAAACCAATAGTACGATTCATATGCCTTCGTCTCGTAGTTAATAACTCGCGTGGGAGGAATTCTAAGTGTTAGCACTTAGATAATTCATATCATAGAATTTTTCCAAATATATATATATAAGTATCACCTTATCGTAATACAGTATCACTAATACACTGATGTAAGTGGTATGCCTCGATTATAGCTCGTATTCTAAAAGCGGTATTGCATTGTTAATACCAATACAGTCTTTAAACAAAATTGGGCTGTATATCTAGTCTGGGTATGGCTGTTACGCTCAGAAAATATCAATAGTCTTAGATTGTGACGATGTATGATATCAAATGCTTAAAATCAGACTAGGCTCAGTTTCATCATTTTCCATGCCTGGCCAAGTTGGTCGTTTACGCATTTTGGAAATAGGTAAGATCACACAAACTTGAGTAAATGTAATGTTTGATAAAATGATTCGATTTATAGAAGGAATTTAAAGTTTCAGTATCTGGATTGGTCGGATGGTTCGTTTCCGTTATCATACGGGTTTGATTGTACAATATGTGTACAGCTCACCCGAATGTCCGGAAATCTCGTAAAAAGTTCGCTTTTATCAATTATATTCAAAACTATGATATTTGACCACTTTTGACGCTTTGACATACCAGTCAGTTTGTTAAACATAATGTTGCCGGTTTTGTCAAAACATACACAATTTAAATCTTAAAATTTTTATAACTATTTATATAAATATATAAAATTATAGGATTATTTGTACTAACAAATTAAAATATGCAATATTTAATAAAATTAATTCCAGAATTTTTACACCTACATATTTATTTATAAAATTCATTTTATACGTTATATCTAACCAATAAATCTCCCGTTTATACTAAAAATTCCCAAAAAATTCGATAAATTTATTGAATGGTCAAAATATCATCAAACAATTCCTATAAAATTTCTAGAACTTAAATATTTTGCGAAAAAAACATTTTTGTGCATGAGTCGGCTGTTAAAACCCGATTAAATGAAAATGCATGAACCATATCTAAACTTCTGCAATTAATCCCAAAGTTTCTTTGTGATCTAACAATAGCTTTTCTGATTTCTTCTCAATATTTCATAAATATTCAGCAGTTTAACTATTTTTCATAATAAATCCGCAATAAACGGTAATAAAATCGCCAAATGTTCTCCGTTTATCGAAAATTTACCAAATTTGGACAGGGACTCTATTATATGGTCCCTAATGACCCCGAAAAATTTCATAGTCTAACAACAAGCACGTCAAAATATAATCCTAAATACCCCTAAACGATAATGCGGTTATTACCTTTGCGGTTTTTCCGAGAGTTTTGGTCGTTTTCTCGCCTCCCAGGGTTCTTGTTTCCTAAATTAGTATATTTACAGGTCATATAATATAAAACCAAGCATCCAACATCAAACAAAAAGCCTTGTATATTAGGGTTTCGGTTAACGTTTGTAATCGGGTTTTCAAACCGTAAAAACGTAATAAAAACGTTCTAATTCGTGTTTTTGGTCGAAAGAATCATATGTTTCTGGTTTGTAATCATTTTTATGATCAAAAAATGTTTTTAGGTGATTGTAAGAGATTTCGGATGGTTAAACATGATTTTTACTAATCAAAACAAGTTTTTATGATTAAAACTTATTAAATAAAAGATTAAAACTTGTAAAATTTGGCCTAACCTCAAGAGTTTTTCTGCTGGGAATGAATAACTCAGCTGGTTGTTTTGTTGTTTGGTTTGAAATGTGGACACATCAAGAAAGAAAACAAGATAGTTAAGTCAAATTATCAAATAGGGTTTCCCAATTATTTACGTCCAGAAGAGGGAGGGGCCCACTGGGACTCTCTTTTGGTCCCACATGCCTCATTTTGCATGCCGAAAGAAAAATCTCGGTTCTAAATTTAGTTCGGGTTTGGTTTTTCAGGAGAAAAATAGTTCGGGTTTGATAAACAACGCAAAAACCAGTGTTTTCAGCTAATTTATATAAAATAAGAAAAACATACTGAATCGTTGTAAAATTTCAAAATATTTTCACAGATTGCTTAAAAATTTTTATATAAGTGTTCTATAAGTCTTTTTCGGCTTGACTGATGATACAATGTTTTTCGGTATTAACGATCGCGTTTAAGTTCATAGCGTATAGTTAAACGAAACTCTTTTCGTTTAAATGGTTTTGTACATACTGAGGCCTTAATATTAATATGCTAGTCACTATAATGTATATATCACTTATATATGACCCTCCAGTATATATACGGGTCATAAACAGTATCGTTCGGTTACTCTTCTAATCGTTACGAATTAACCGATTAATTGTTTGTCACGAATGTCACATTCCCCCCTTTAAGAAATTTCATCTCTGAAATTTGATGTTGTCACACCCCAACCAAAGGCGGAAATGCCGAGGTGCGAACTGATTGCTCACAGCTCAGAAGGTAATATCATGCAATATTAAAGGTGACGATATCTATTAGATTTAGTTAAATATTCAAATAAATCAAATAGAAACAAGTAAATAATCCATAAAATATAACAAAACATATTTATATTTCTAATGATCTTGATTAAAATTCTTCTAACGTAAGTTTATCACTAAGTCTTCACCAACTTGCATTCAATTCATACGATAACCTGCACATGCGTATAATATAAAGTAATTTTGTCAACACGAGATTGAGTGAATAAAACGACAGTTATTTTGAATACAATATAATATAGAAAAGAAAATAGAACTGTTCCTGTGAGATAACAATTATGCCATAGCATGTACACAACAATTCAAACAGATAATAAAGAATGGGCTAAACCATTGCCATGCGAATCGGGCATTGGTTACCAAAACTGAGTTGTCGGTGAAACCATTATCATGTGATTGGACGCCGGCCACTATGACGGTCGTATGATCATACTATTATGATGGATATCTCCGAATGCGATAAATAAAACAAATAAGAAAATAATAAGTTAGGCATTAAACTGATATACACACAAGGATTAGACAGTTGCATTTATGAATACTATATAGTAGGTAAATAAATAAGATACGCATACGTTCCCAAAATGGGTTAAAAATAAGTAAAAATGGGAGTGATTACTCGCTTGATTAGATGCACAATTACAAATGAGGATGTGAGATGGTTAAACCCTTCGGGATTCACCGACAAGGATTCCTAGTTAAATAATATAATATGAATTAATTGTAAATTACATAACATGTACAATAGATTCGGGTTTCGACATGATTTGAGTATGTTTATGATTAAAATGTTATTGATTGAACGATGGGTTTCCATTGTTATTATTATTGCAAAATTAATATTATTATTCACAATTTATCTATAAGATTATTAGCTTTATTCTTTTTAAAGTACCACTAATATACAGTATAATACATTTATATAAATATCTAAAGAAATAAACATTTAAATAAATAAAACACAATTATATAAATAATTTAATACAAACGTTTTAAATATTTTATTATCATATAATATATACCTTGAAATCTTTAACAAAAATCTAATGATATATATATAATTAATACGTTTAATCCACTTATTATATTTTTTTGTTAAAGAATAATATATATATATAGGGGTTGGATCTAGAGAGAACTCTTTTTAAAGAAAGAACTAAAGAACTAGTAAGGAATTATTTTTAACTATTTAAAAAAAAATATTTTGTGATTTTTTTTCTTTCCTCCTTCTAATAAGATGATATTGTTCCTAAAAAAATGTCGATATAATGCGTATGTGCATTAATGTGTATTGTATATATAAATAGCGTTTGATTGCATATAATACAACACAAATACATTATCTAAATACACACTATTGAATATATGCAAATACGACACTAATAATTGTATGCAAAACACATTATCGCATATATGTAATACAACACTAATGCACATGTGCACTATATCGATTTTTTTTAATTTTTGTATGCAATATAACACTATTGCAAATATACAATACAAACAACTATATATATATGTTATTCAACACTATTTAAAATATCAAAATGCACACTATTGCATATATGTATTAAAAAAAAGTCGGTGTATTGCATATATGCATTATAAAAAAATTCGGTGTATTGCATATATGCATTACTCGTTAATTTTTTTTATTTTTTTATATTTTTTTATTTATATATTTTTTGTGGTGAAGAATAACAACATATAAGAAGGATGAAAGAAAAAAAATTTAAAAATATTTTTTTAATTAAATTGAAAATATTTCATTATTAGTTATCTAGTTCTCTCCATAAAAAGGAGTTCTCTCATGATCCTCTCTCTCTCTCTATATATATATATAGAGAGAGAGAGAGAGAGAGGGAGAGAGAGAGAGAGGGAAAGAGAGAGAGATAAGGGTTAAAATAAAAAGACATAGTTTTGTAGGAAGAGTAGAAATGACATAAAATTTAGAGTTAGGAAACTATGTAGCCTAAATCCTAGATTTTAGAAAACTATTTGGTAGTTTAAAAACTATCAATCTCAACCACTAGATCATAGATCCAAGGGCTTAGATTTATTCTTACTCTTCCTAGGAAACTATTTCTTTTTATTATAACCCACCCCTATATATATATATATATATATAACAAATATTAGAAATTTTATAAATAGGTTCGATGACGAGAAAATGGGAATTAAAAGTGTTGGTTAATAAAATAGTGTTGTTTATTATTAACGTATACATACACATATATGTACACACACACACACACACACATATATATATACAAATACGAAAACATGTAACGAGATTAATCTGACAAGAAGCATAAACTCTAAGATGTCGGTTTAATAAACATTAAATCAGTTAAAACAATTCAGAAATAAAAAGAAACAAAACTAGTCATGGCTGGGATTCTAACTCGCGAGGATGGCCGGCACAAGGTTTAACATACACACACCAGACCAGCTGTGCTGGTGTGTCAGTTGTGTATAATCTAAGAACAATTATTTAAATATAGCAACTGCTAAAACACCAAATTGTTCTGAACCCTAGATTCTATAATTGATTAATCTGCAAATCGTTTGCTGTATTACGTTTGGGTTATTGTTATGTGATTATAAACGAACTAGCTAGATGCATTAATTACCAGATAAGACAATCAATTGATGATGAACGAGGAACAATCCAGCCGCGGCCAAACGCGACAACGAACGTGAATTGTGTTTGAACCCGGTCAATCCTTAGACAACACACAGATCTCAGATCTGATATCCGATTAACCTAAATACGGATCTAGTTCGTAATTACCTTTGATTCATATGTTATATGATGTATATATATATTAGTTGTATTTATGTATGAGTGTTAATATTATTAGTATGAAGATCGAGAGAGAATTAGACAGCAATTCTTAATTGTAAACTCGAACTTAAATTATGCGTGAACAGTGTTCACTATATATAGAAGATGGATCTAGTTCGTTAACATTCCCTAACGAACTAGGATCCAATTCATTACATACATTAAATGGAATAAACTTAACGAATCACCCCCTGATTCGTTAAACATCCTTAACGAATCAGGAGGGACAATAACTTAGATCTAGTTCGCTAAACATCCTTAGCGAACTAGACTATGCTTTAGCTAACTAACTTAATATATTAATAATTTATTACATAAATAAACGACAAATACATTGACGATAAATACAAAGACTCGTGACGCAAAACTGTGTACTAACAGACACCCCCTCGTCTTGAGCTCTTTGTCTTTGACTTTTACTTGAAACGCTTGGACTGCCAATCTCTGCAGCTATGAATCCCGTTCTCATAACAAACACGCACAACGCGTTGGAATTGCATAGCCAGATCATAGTCTTCATTGCGTTCAATCAGAATCTTGTTCTTGTGCAGCACGTCATTGTCAGTCTTGGTTGAATTCACCAACCACATCGGGTCAATGATCTTTATTAGCGCAGTCTTCAACCCTTTGCCAAAACAATGACGGCCTCGCCGGTTCGGTAATCGTAATACCAGCGGTTGAAAGACAGGTGCATGTGTTGATTCATAGTCTTTATCGGCACCTGCTTCAATGTCTTTGGCGGCTTAACCTTGAGCACCAACTTTCTCCAACCCGTCCTTGGATCAATCTCATCAATACGTTTTCGGGTTGGAACTTGGGGCTTGAGAAACTTGAATCCAGAATTAACTTCGAATAGCAATTGTTGATGAAATCAATCTGCTATCCGGTCACCTCCTCGATTAATAAATGGACGACACGCGAGGGTACGAACATCCTAACGTGGTAAAGTAAGAACGTCCATTATCTTCTCATAGTACTGAATTCCCTTTTCCCATTTCACGATACATACTTTGAATGAAGTCATTTGGTTGGCTTTGGCACGAGCAACAGCTTCATCCTTCTGCTCTTGATCCACATATCGATACGCATCTATAATCTTACGGGTTCTCTTGCTTCGATACCCAAATCATCTTGCAATATTAGCATCAATCAAGTTTTCAAGTG
The DNA here is from genome assembly GCF_021521415.1 of Bidens hawaiensis. Classification (NCBI taxonomy): domain Eukaryota; kingdom Viridiplantae; phylum Streptophyta; class Magnoliopsida; order Asterales; family Asteraceae; genus Bidens; species Bidens hawaiensis. Next base: position 59,404 of record NW_027498216.1, on the reverse strand, counting down.
AATTAAGCTTGGTATCAACCACCCGTTTACCCTTTGATTTCTTTTCCAGATCATCCTCAGTTGCTTTAAACGTTTCCTCATGAAATACTGGAGCACCTTGATCAACATTCGTATGTTGAAACACGTTAGGATACTCCTCAGCTGTGACATCTTCAACCTCGACCTCCTCTTCTTCATAAATATAATCTGTGTTCATCTCAACAGTTGGATTATTTAAGATCTCTTCTTCGTTTAATACCTCAGCATCAGGCTCTGCCTTTAACACGGTCAACTGTTCGTCATTCAAACCAAGCAGTAGTGAAATCTGCTCTCGTGTTAATGATCGCTCAACAAACTATCTTGCCTGAATCTCATCCTTATTCACCACACTTCTGACCACCCCTGAACCATCAACAAAAATTACCGTGTCAGCTTTGATCATCTCAATTGGTTTGGCAGCACTGGGATCACTATACACAATGATCTGCTTGTTAGAATCATTTGTAGCACTTGTACCAGCAGTGCCAGATGATGAACCGTGGTTTGTTTAGGCTCACCACTTGCACCAGATTCATCAGGATCTTCCTCATCATTCTTGATCTTCTTTAGTGCATCATCTTTGCAAGTTAACTGCAAGATTAGATCCTCCTGTTCTTTGAGCTTCACCCCCTGAGACTCAACAATCGCTTGAAGCTCCTTTGTTTCTTTCTGACAGAAAGAGACATAACCCATCAGCTTTCTTTGGTTTTCCATGAGGCGTTCTTGATTAAGCCGTTCAGCAGACATTTGGATTTCATACAAATGAAGTAGATTCAAAAGCATGTCTGTTTGACGATGTGATGGCATGTTATACAGAGATGGATGAACTGGCTGAATTGGTCCCTGAGGTCGTGTAATTCTCATAAATGAGACATCATTAGGTGGAGGGGGCCTCATGGACGGTGTTAGAGGAACAGTAGAGGGAGTAGCAGAAGGCATTGGTATTTCAGCTAAAGCCATTTGAGGAAGCATACCAAGCCTATTGTAAGGAACCATCGTCGTCGTCAAAGTAAGCACCAGAGTGCTAGTAGTAAGCGGCACTGCCGGGCGTTGAGAAATAGTAGTACGAGACGGTTGAACACCAATAGACACTCCAGCCCCAGCTGACACACGTCGCTTTGTTGAACCTTCAGTGGCTGGTTCTTTACCCTTTCTTTTTCGTTCTCGTTGAGCTGCAATGTAGCTGCTAACGCAGCTTCAACTGCAGCCTGTTGTTCTCGAAGAGCTGCATAACCATCACCACCATTTCCACCATCATCACCATCATCTCCTCCATCGTTCCCACCTTCTCCTCCCTCACGCTCGGAATCCGAGTCATCATTAATCCAGCGATCCTCGGGAGGACATACATAATTAGGATTAATAATATGACCAATCATGCGTTTGTCCTTTGGCTTCTCCTTATGATAGATCGTCATTCTACGCACAATATCACTCTTCATGTGTTCTAAAGGAAGAATATCATCCACCAATGAGTGATCAATAACCATGTTGGGAATCAAGTCGTGAATAATCAGCTGTAGAAATCTTGGATACATTAAGAACTTCTTCTTTTGGGCCATTTGTTGAACCTGCTCCTTTAGATGATAGAAGATCATTTCTGAGAAGTTAAACGGTTTGTTGAGAACAAGTGCCATAAAAGCCGATTGCAGCATGATTCAGCATTCATCAAATCCACCTCGATGACCACCCAAACAATGAATCAATACGTGTAGAAGATACTTGTAGGGTAGGCACAGTCCATTCTTGTTAAACATAGAATCTTCAATGTCTCCACCATAAAATACACGCCGAAAAATAAACCCTTGATTAATTCTTTGTCGAACTCACATGGATTATCAACATTGTCACCAAAACGAAGAACACGCCTAATCACGTCAATATCCACTGTAATAGGAGTTTGGTTAATTGTGGCTCGAATGTGGTTCTCTAGGTCAACGTACTCAGCTGTATTCCAGAACTGTCTAATAATGCTCAGATAAACAGTGGGTCGAGCAGTTATAGCAAAGTGTATCACCGAGAGACGTAAGAATGCTAATATATCCCCAAAAAGAGCTTCGTCAACAACGTTTGGATCAACATAAGCACAAATGTTGTGTTTCTTGTCATATGGCAACAAAGGTACTTCTTCTTGTTCTTGTTGTTGATGCAGTTCTTGTTGAGCAACAGCTTGATCCATTTGATCAGCCATAATACTGAATAGATAATGACGAATATCAGTAATATGAAAATTTAGATACACAAGTTTTACACACTTTAAGCACTTATATATCTATCAGTAAACTATATATTTATTTTTAGATGTATCAACGCTGTTAGATCCTGGGAATATTTTATTAATATACATTATTGAAATAATTAAATTTAAAATGTCATTCGTTAAAAACACAGTCTGATTTGTTATTGAATCAACTGATTTGCTATCATGTAAATTAGTAACGAAGAAGAACTAGCGAATTTACTATTAAAAATAACGAACTAATCCCTAGTTCGTTATGAATTGACGAATACACCTCTGATTTGTTAAGGGAATGATTCGCTATTCTAGTTCGTGTGCACTACTTAACGAATTGGACATGAAGGATTTCCAATTCGCTAAGGTTAACGAATGGTCAAAATATGACTTAATCTTTGACTCTCCTGGTCAAGGTCAAAATTAATCAAGAACACTGAAAGTCAACAAGATGAATCCAGTATCAGTTATCCCATAATTATCGATGGATAACCAAATTAATGATCATAACGATCTCGGAAACACAGTACGACTTAAATGGTAACAATTTGAAGTACCAAACCCGGCAATCAACAATCAACCCGATAATAATCATTCATATTAACCCGACAATCAACAATCAAACTATGATTAAAGATCACCAAGGGTCTCGGAAATCCATTCCGATTGCAATGATATCAAAATACAATACTTTAACAGGGTATTAATCCGATTATGAAGTTTTTTATAAACCTTAAAACCCCGATATCAAACTCTCATAATTAACATATCAAATCTGTGCCATTTTTGACAAAAATCACAAAGATGTGATCATCTATACCTTATGAACACAGTGGTATAGTCAGAATTCTGAAATTCGAAGATCGAATGTAACATCCGGTTTTATCGCTTTGATTAATATAATAGGATATGAGTTATTATTGTGAGTCAGGCTAGTGTTGGGTTAAATAGATATGGGTAATGGACTTAGGCTGAAAGAATAAGGAAAGACCATGGGCTTAAGCCCATGATCCATAATATAAATACCTTAAATACCCACTAATTCCTCATTTTCATCCATACTCCATACACCATAAAAACACACACTTAGCTCTCTCTCATCTTGCTTTCTCTCTCTAGCCGAAATCGCCAAGGAACCGATTCCGACCCAAGGTAATGATAGTATGTTATTGTATAAGCCCAAATCCGCTAGATCTAGTTACGAAACGATGAGCCGACACCTTAAACCGTTAAAGTCAGGAGATCCGGATAGAATCAGGTATAAACCGATCAAAAGATGAACTTAGGGGTCGCCCTAGCTCAGATCTGGATCGAAAGGGACGAAAAAAAGGTGAAAAATGGTGTCAAATGGGTCAAATGGACTGAGCCCTAATAATACTCAAGGTAGAAAAGGTACCGAGCCCTTTATAATCTCGAGGCAGAAAGGGATTGAGCCCTAATAATACTCAAGGCAGAAAAAGGGACCGGACCCTAATAATATTCGAGGCAGAATAGAATAATGTAAAGTAGAATTTAGAATAAAGTATGGAGGTAAGAATATATACGATGCACGAAGTATGAGGATATAAAGCATGTGCGAAAGTATGAAGTAATGAACGTATTGTATGTTACCTGATTAACTAGAACTCACTCAGCGTAGCTGACCTTTAGTATGCACACAGTTGAGTAGAATGAGACAGCTGGCTTGAGCGAGGGCACATGGCAGAAGAATAAGAGTCTGGCATCTGAAGACTTAAGACGTTTATGTTTAATGTTATGATATTTTGAAAGACAAGAATGTTTATTTTAAGACAAGTTATGGATTTATATGTAATGTTTTATGAATTTTTTAATGTTCCGTGAATGTTTTAATTAACTCTGATTTCCAGAACTGTGTTTATGAGTAAATCCAACTTCCAAATGTGAGGCACCGATAACAGGCCCTTACAAATTCGTATCAGAGCAAAGTTCGAGAGATTTTAGCATCCTACATGCTTAGACTCGAACAGAGAATGAGATTTAAGAAAGAAAAGAAAGAAGATGCCAGTTCAAGATAGCCATGTGTCACTCAAGAACTCTCAGTAACGGTAATGTTTATGGTTAAATAGGTATGTTAACGTTAGCTTGATTTCTAAAGAAAGGATATGTGAATATTAGGGATAGGATTATTTGATTGATTAACTGTTTAGAGTAGAACCAACACATATAGACTCATAAAGGGAAGTGTATAGGACATGGAATGTAACGTGATAAGCTAATCATAGCTGGCCACTGTTATTACCTGTTAGCCATACTATCCTTGTATTAATAGTTGCTTAAGTGATGACGTTTGTGTTTTCCCTTCCAGAATACAATGGATGGATCTAGGGCAGTTGTTGGAGCAGGAGGCCACACTGGACGTCGTGGCAGGCCTCGTCGTGTCCAACAACCTTCGGTAGAGGCATCTTCCAACACCGAAGAAGAAGGAAGTGCAGCTGGAGGAAACATTAACAACAATGAAGGGGTTCAGCTAGATCCCTTAATCCAAGCAGCTATTGTCTAAGCAGTAGCCACGACTGTGAAAGACATGAATCTGGAGGGGTCTGCAGGAGGCCGTGAAAGAACTGCTGGAGGAGCAGGAGGAGGTGATAGGAAAGATGATGAAGAAAAAGAGGCCTCGAGTGAGGTTAAATCTGTGAAGGCCGATGGTAGGAAAAGAGGCCGAGGTGGGTGCAACTATAAGTCCTTTAAAGGTTGTGACCCGCCGAAACTGACTGGTTTAGGAGACATAATTGCTACCCTTCAATGGATAACCGCCATGGATAAAATCATCCGAATCAGCCAGGGCCGTCCCGACCAAGCCTTCGGTTATACCACCCAATCATTCGGGGATGAAGCTATGTATTAGTGGGAGAGTGTGGAGCAGAGGAAGACCCGGGATGAGGTTAAGGCTATGAAGTCGTAGGATCTGAAAGAGTTAGTGATGAAGAGATTCTGTGCTGACGCCGAAGTTGAAAGGGCGGAGATGAAGTTCCTGAACCTGAAAGCTGGAACGATGACACATCGTGAGTATACCACCGAGTTCAACCGAATGTATAAGTTGGTACCTGATATGGTTAACACTGAGATGAAAAGGATCAAGTGCTAGGTGAGGGGATTGCCACAAAGAGTCCGCAAGCTAGTCAGGACGAGTAAACCTGCTACCTTTGACTCTGCGGTCGAGCTCGCAAAGATGGTTAATGCGGACCTGGCTGCGGATGATGTTGTGGTGGAAGAAGAGAAGAAAGATAAGAAATGGGTCAATCATGTCAAACGTACCGGTACTCAATTATGGAACTCTAAGGATAAGAAGCAGAAGGTGTGGGAGAAGAGATCGTGCAAGACATGTGGACAGATGCATGGAGGTGAGTGCGGATGGGGTAAGGGTTCGGATGTTTGTCATAAGTGTGGGAAGAGCCATGCTAGTGAGTGCAAGTGTAACACCCCGCAACCGCAGCGGAAACGTAAACGGGATGCAACAGACACCTCTGATATCAACCACATTGTTTATAAAGAAAACTGAATACATTAATATACCTCAAATTACATTATCTTGTATTTCATTACAGTCTAGGTGATACACACATCATACAATACGATACACAATTCTACTTATTATAATGTATCCTAACATTCGGCACCGTGATCTTACACACATCAAGCACTTAGCACGTAAGCAATCACTTCATCTTAGTTGTACCTGAAAAGCATGTGAGAAAACGGGTCAACTACGAATAGTTGGTGAGTTTCACAATTCGAGTAAACCATGATAAATCATTATCATAAAATAATATTATTATCGATGTAATTATGCTGAGCCCACAAGTTAAACCTCTGACTATCACACACAACCCCCGTGGAATATCCCCCGCCCACGGACCCGTGGCATATCCCCCGCCCACGGAACTGCCCAAACCGCTATGTCTAACATTACATAGCAAAATATATATAACACCCAAAATAGACATGTGCAACCGGCTGGGAAACATCAGCAAATCCATGCCGGACCAGTTGGGTTTGTCAGACCAATAGTACTATCCACACTTTACCGGCTTTCAGTTAATCACTCGTGTTCCGGGGCCTTAGAATGTTAGCAACTCAGACAATTACCATCTTAGTACATTTCCGTACGATTCCCGTACAATAAAAAATATATAAATCCACGCAAATCCATGCGTTCAGTATGTACTTAAACATTTCAGTAGTAACATGCTTCCGCCCCGATAAAATATTTGAAAACAATTCAGAAAAAGGGGCTCGTGAAACTCACCTTAGCACATGCAAGCAGGTAACAACAATCATTATCAATTAACACGTCCAATCTGTAATATGATCCCTACGATCGTTATTATACACTTATTGTTTATATAATCTTTTAACCGTATCAACCGGTACATCTGGGGACACTATTAACCCAGTACTGTACCCGAAATACTTCTCCGGACTCAGATTGTGATATCGTTTAGAGTTCCATGGTCACAATTACTATTAGTCGTTTTTCTCGTTTTGCGTGCCTAGCACGGTTATCCGTTTTTATGTTTCAAAAATGAGTTTGGTCACACACGACCCGAAAATAGTGGTTGACTGATAATTTAATTAAAGATGTGAAATTATAGCTCGGTTTAGACGTCCCGATTGGCCGCGGGACCCGTTTCCGTCTTTGGCGTACCGGAAACTGTTAAAATAGGTTAAAATTACTCAAATCATCCGAATTATTTTCGGATGATTCATTTTTACTTGTTTAACTCATTTATATGAAAATAGTCCATTTTTAGGGTTTTTATACACCAGTCAGCTCGCTTAAGCGAACTTTACCTGTTCACTCGTTTTAAGCTTTAAAAGTTTGTTTTTGCACAAATAATTATCCGTTTAATCTCGGATATTGAAATTTTGCACAAAAGACTTTTTGACAGTGGGGAATTTTATAAAAATATTTCCAGAATTAATTTTTATATTTAAAATTTATTTATCTATTTTTAAACACCATTAAACACTAAATATGTCGTAAATCCAAACGATCTTAGAAAAATCCCAAATTTCTCCTGGATGTCCCCTTCCATCCACATAGTCCCCTGTAATTTATCCAGAACCAAAATCTTCTTTTACATGCCATTTTCACTAAAACCGAGCTAGAAAACCCTAGAACTCGTTTAACCGAAAAGCCTACTTAGACTTCTCCAACTGACCTCAAATTTTGTGTGTGACTTATACATGATATAAAAAGCTTATATGAAATTTTCCAGAAATTTTCATAATATTTAACTATTTTTCACCATTTTTGGCCAAAACCGAGCATTAAATTCACCAAATATTCATCCTTTATCCAAAAATTACCAAAACTTCACGGAACTAATATTTTCATGTATCTAACACCTCTGTAAAATTTCATGACCAAACTCTACACGTATCACAATCTGTCCAAATATCCCAAAACCGAACATAACCGAATATACCTTTCGTTTTCCTTCACTACAAGCTACAAACTCGTCTTTCCGCCTTATCTACCACTAAATACAGAACCTAAAACCAACATACCATAATACCAAGCAAGTTACACTCACGATCACGCCTCTTACACTATAGTTTCGGTTATGATTCAAAAACAAAGATTTAAACCGTAAAAATTCGTTTTTGGTCCGTTTAACTCCTTTCTTGGACCAAGATCCCTTGCATAACCCGTATACATCACTTGATCATGCAAGAATCGGTTTTCATCTTTGAAACCTCATTTTCTTGCAAATGAACTCAAGAAACGAAGATGGAAACGTGATTAACTCGATTCTTTACCTTGTTTTCTTGCTACATACTCTCGGTTTTGGATCACGATCTTGAAGAGGTTGATGAATGTTGAGAGTTTTGATGAGAAAAAAAGAAAATGGAATGGGGAATGACCCCCTTGGGTCCGATCGGTTAGATAGGGGGGTGGGGTGGGACCCACTTCTCTATTTTTAGCCACACAATTGGATTCCCGTAATCCGGATAATGTTTTGGATAATCTGGTTCAGTTCGTTTTTCGGTTAAATGTCTGATTCGGCTTAAAACGAGGTTAAAACGATCGTTTTTCGGCTTAAAAAGGAAATTTATATAAAACCGATTTAAAAACTTTAAAAACTTAAACCATGACATTTATTAACTTAAAACGTCATATTATTAATAATTGCGCATCTTTTTCGGCTTGATCGATCGTCTCTTGCTTGGTTTGGTATTAAAGGTTTCGTTTAACGCACCGACGTACTATTAAATCGAAATTCTTTTTCTGTGCTTTAATCCACTTATCCCGAAGCTTTAATACTTCGTAACATCACTAAATATCATATATCTCGTCTATAATTGAACCCTCGATTCGTTCGGGTTTCAATAACTTTCGATCGATTGATCGCATATTCAATACGGTGAATTATATATTCACGTACAATCAATACAATGAACCATGTATTCTCGTATAATTACTATGGTAATTCATGTACCCGACATTAAATATGACGTAACTATCGTCTACCGGTTAGGGTATCCCTGGTTTCGTCGGAATCGTTACATTCTCCCCCCCGTTAAGAAATTTCGTCCTCGAAATTTTACACGCCCACTATCCCCTTTCGAGAGAAAGGTGGGGGGTTTTTCCTTCAGAATTCACCCTCGCGTTACCAGGTATAATCTGGTCCTCGCTGTGAATTCCACTTAATCTTAATCAATAAAGCTTGGTATGTCCAAACTGTTTCGTTTTCCCGTCTACTATCTCTACGGAATTATTTATCATATCAAGCATGTTTTCTATGAGTACTTCCATTACTAGTACTTTCGTTGCCTCATCGCTTAGGTACTTTTCAATCCGTATACATGGCAAAACATCATGTATAATACTTAGCCCCTGGAATACTTTAATCGATAAACTAAATGACCAATCATGGAGATAGTCTCATGAGGTCCAATATATTAAGGAGCTATTTTTCGGTTTTGCCAAACCTCATATCACCTCTCTAAGGTGATGCCTTAAAAATGCCTTGTCACCTCCTTCCAGTGACAATGGTTTCCTTTGAAGGTTGGCATAAATCCTTTGCCAATCACGCGCTGCTTTCGACTTATCTTAAATATTATAAATCCGATTGGTTGATTCTCGAATCAATTCAAATCTTATGGCTTGATCGACGCCCATTTTCAATTTAACAAATTGGTGATAAATACTTCACCCATAGAAAGCTTCAAGCTCTCGATGCTTCCTTCTCCGCCTTCCAATAATGGAAGTATGATGACCATTTCGATCTGAGATAATTGAAAATGGTACTCCACGACGAGATACCATTTCACTATCATGAATTTGGGCGAGAATTCATTGTGGTAATCGACATAGATTGGAATGAAATGCGAGGATTGGTTAATCGATCCGCGATTACCCAATTTATCTCATGCCTTTGATATATCTTGGGAATTTGCGTCTCGAAACCCATTGTAATTTATTCCCACTATCATTGGCGAATTTTCTGTCGTTGTGGCGTTCCCAAGGGTTTTCGGTATGCAGCCTTATCTCTTGCATAACTTAAATTTTCACCAACATACGTAACCATACCTTACTCCACACTCGGTCATTAACAAAATCCTTTCAGATATTCGTATCATCAATAGTCCAATCCGATCCCGGATGTATGGAATATTTCGATCTATGCGCTTCGTCCATGATTAATTCACGAAGGTCATGGAAGGTCGGGATCCAAACCCAATTTTTTTTTGAAGTAGAGAATTTCGTCCACGCGTTGTTCGAAATTCTTCTCATTGCCGTAAAGTTCCTCCTTTTCCAATTGTTCCTCTTTCAACGTCTCACTTTGAGCGTCTCAAATCAGGTCCGAAAAGTTCGACCGGACTATCATCCGGAGCACTCGCACTCGCAATGGCTTAACCCGGTCTTTCTTACTCAAGGCATCGGTTACGACGTTAGCCTTGCCGGGGTGATAACGGATGTCACAGTCATAACCGCTTAACAACTCAACCCATCTTCGTTGCCTCATATTTAGTTCTTTCTGATCGAATATGTGCTGCAAACTTTTATGATCGGTGAAGATGGTGCACTTCGTACCGTAGAGATAATGTCTCCAGATTTTAAGTGCGAAGATAACCGCTCCCAGTTCTAAGTCATGAGTAGTGTAATCTCTCTCGTGTACTTTTAACTGTCGGGAAGCATAGGCTATAATCCTTATTATTCTGCATCAACACGCATCCTAACCCTCTACGCGATGCGTCACAATACGCGACAAAACCATCGTCTCCATCGGGGAGACATAAAATCGGCGCTCGGCACAATTTTAATGGTTTCTACCTTATTTGGGTCTATGTGAAATCCTTGTTGCTTTACAACATGACCAAGGGATTATGCCTTCTTTATTCAAAATCACATTTCGAAAACTTAGCGTACAACTCTTCTTGCTTTAACACTTCCACAATTTTCCTTAACCGTCGTTCGTGCTCTTCTTTACGTTGCGAATATATCAAAATATCATCAATGGATGCTATGACAATTTGTCAAAATAAAGTTTACAGACTCGGTTCATGAGTTCCATGAACACTGGCTGCGCATTTGTTAGCTCGAACGGCATGAATAAGAATTCATAATGGCCGTAGCGAGTCCGAAACGCTGTTGTGCAACGTCCTCCTATTGGATTTTTCATTTGGTGATAACCATATTTAAGACCAATTTTCTAAATATAAATCGCCCTTTGCAGTTGGTTAAACAGATCATTTACTTTGAAGAAGTGAATACCTATTCTTGATCGTCACTTTATTCAATTCTCCCTAATCAATACATATCCTAACACTTCTGTCCTTCATTTACCAAATAACACTGGTGCACCCCATGGTGACTAACTTGGTCGTATAAAACCTCATCCAAAAATTTTTGCATTTCAGTTGGTGCAAGTCGGTAAGGTGTTTTAGCAACAGGGCCAGCTTGAGGCATTAAATCGATTCTGAATTCGGCCTGTCGGGTTGGCGGTAATCCAGGAAGTCCTTCTGGGAGAACTTGTGGAAATTCGCGTACCACCGGGATATCTTCTATATGTTTTCTTTTAAATCTGTGGCAATCACGTTTGTTAAATGCACCACGTCTTCTTGACGTAAATATTATACCATCTCAAGATGAGATTAGAGTGGTAACATAATACCGTACACTTTTCTCTGTATCAAATCGCTTCATCGTCCGAAGGAGATCTTCTAATCATCTTCTTTTCATATTTGATTTCAGCTTCATGTTGAGTTAGCCAATCCATGCTAACTATTACGTCAAAACTTCTTTACTTTACTGGTCGTGGTCAATAAGGAAAGGTTAATCGTTCAGAATAATAGGACAATTCCGAACAATTTAGTTAACCATTAGGGATTTACCGTTAGCGATTCTACAGTATAGGGTTCTATAGTTTCACTAATCGGTATCTTTCCAAATGATGAGAGGTTAACAGGAACTGACTTCTATCGACGACCGTAAAAATATCACTGAAGCCTATTGATTTAAAACTACCACATACTTAGTACCACCTTTGGATCATGACGTGCTTTATTCGGATTACTCACAAAAGCACGGCTCCTTGCATGATCAGAGGTTGATGCTTGTCATGAGGTTCATCTTCCAACGACACCTTGGTTCAACTTTGGGCAATTTCTCTTGAAACGTTCTGTACTGCCACATTCATAGCAAGTACAATTGTTTGGCATAATTTGATTTCTTTGGATGGACTGTTATTGAAGTTGTTGGGTTCGGAGTGGTTGTACACGAATGGGTTGGGGTTGCCGGTTCACATGGCTTCAATTGGTTCTACAATTGGGGCATTACGTCCGTCTTTACCACACATGTGGCCTACTATCACTCGACATTCTTCTTCCTGCCGATAACCATATTTTCCACATTTAGGGAAGGACCCTTCATGCGGTTCATGTTTCACACCAGAACTAGTCTTTAGTATGATTCTGGGTTGTAGGACATACCTACTTATTCAAAAGTCTATCTTGCACTATACCTTTATCATTTCTCTTCTTCAACACTCGACGTCTCACCTAACGTCCTTCCAGTCCACTTCCCATAGCGTCAAATATATCAATGCTGGCTTGTGACACAACCCTTCCAAAGGTTGTATATTTTACAGGATTGACTATACTCCTTATCGATGGAGTTAGTCCCCAATATAGCGCTCACTTCGCTTAGTTTCAGGAGTAATTAGCCATGTTACCAGACATGACAATTCCTTTAAACGATTAGCGCGTTCTAAGTGATCAGCACACAACATTTCTATCTTCCATAGCTCAGTTTCCAGTCTCTGAACTTAATTATTCGAATAAAAGTGCTCTAGCACAAGAATTTTAAATCCTGACCATATCATCTGAGCAAAATTTTTCTAACTATAATTTTGTACCATCGTGTTCCATCACGATACAACATAATCTACCAACATATCTGTAGCATATTTCACTACACAATGTTCTAGACTCTTACCAATATCCTTAACCATTTCGGTCTTTTCTATCCACTCGCTAATCTATTCCTCCCTTTACCATCAGTAAATAATTAATAATCCCCTTAACACAACCGATAAACATATCCTTCATACCGGATCTAATTCATTACGACTACTATTCATGTTTAGTTTATAACTAATACTTGTAGTCATATAGTATTCGGTGGAATATTATCACTCTTAGTAATAACACTACGAGTTGAGATATTCATAATCATGTGATTGCTCGATCTATAATTCTGCGATCACATTTGCATCAACACTAGCAGTGATCTGTGATACGACATTCAGTATCATCATCTGCTATCTTTGAGCAATCAACTGAATCATATCAATCTCCATCATTGGAGTTACTCTTTTTATGTCATTCTGCCGTACTCATCCCGTACGCAGTAATCAATACTAATCTCACCGTATAACTCGTTACCAGTTCAATCATAACAGCAGGTATACATACACACCGAATATTATCATACATATTACACACACCAGAATCTAGTATATATGTCCCACAAGTATAATAACATATGGACTTAACCTGACGTCAGTTAACGTTTAAACATTTTTCATACTCTTGTCACCAACTGACATATAGTTCTTTCTCAACAAAGATTAACGTTTACTATGCTTGATTTCAATATCCTTCTGCATGTCAGCATAACCGATACATGCTCACCGTGCGCACCAAACGATTACGTACCGGAGTTATAATATCCATGTTTATTCGTATATCCGGCATACACAGTATACCACCTACGAACGAATAACCAACTATGCTATAATGATTCCAACACCTCTTTGTGTATGTGTAATCATTCTATTCGAGTATACATGGGTATAGGCATCTAACGGATGTAAGGTTAACATAGGGAGTTGCAAGGTTCAAGGTGATCGCGCACATGGGTTACCTTCAAATATTATCAATTACTATTATGGGAAATTCTATCACTTGCTCAATCAATGTCCTCAGGCGTTCTAGGTTCGCTAAAATCGGTAATTCTCGATCTGGAGGAGGTATGTCTCATATGTTTGGGAGTGAGAAATACATATATATATTTCTATATATTATTTTATCTACTCATCTATTCTCAAATTTATTATCATTATTATTGTATTTTATTTTATTTTATCTTATTTATTTATTTATTTATTTATTTACCTTAATGGAACAAGAATGGGTTCAGGTACGGGTCCATCTGTACGTGAGGGTTGGCGGTTTGGTTGAACATAGGGGTTATTAGGATATACGGTACCGGTGTTGGTAGGGTAAGGGATTTATCAATTCTGGTTGGGAGTGACGGTTACTAGATATTTCTGATTAAGGTCAAACGGGAGACCTAACTTGGTATTATCATAACTATGGCCCGATAAGTCAGACTCATTATCAACCGATGCTCTAGAAATTTTTAGCATCCTCGGCACTTTTATTATTTCATCCCCCCGGTTCCTTATCCGGGTCCTATTTCTCAATACATGTACCCACAAGATATGCACATATATATATATATACACATTAGCACGCATAAATAATATTATATACTTTACACATATGTTGCCATTTTTACCTATTAATGTACCCCGTGACTTCCCCTGAAGTCCCTCGTACGGACAAGTCTGTTATTATGTTCCGGACCAAAATAAATCACTTGTCCATCCAAGTTCATCCAGATCTCGTCACTATAAATTATTAGTTGATATTCAGATCCTATAATACTTGAGCTACTGGTTATATTTTAGGTATCTTTTAAAGACATCCTAATTCTTTTATAACCAATGGCTCTGATACCAACTTCTGTAACACCCCGCAACCGCAGCGGAAACGTAAACGGGATGCAACAGACACCTCTGATATCAACCACATTGTTTATAAAGAAAACTGAATACATTAATATACCTCAAATTACATTATCTTGTATTTCATTACCGTCTAGGTGATACACACATCATACAATACGATACATAATTCTACTTATTATAATGTATCATAACATTCCGCACGCAAATCTTACACACATCAAGCACTTAGCACGTAAGCAATCACTTCATCTTAGTTGTACCTGAAAAGCATGTGTGAAAACGGGTCAATTACGAATAGTTGGTGAGTTTCACAATTCGAGTAAACCATGATAAATCATTATCATAAAATAATATTATTATCGATGTAATTATGATGAGCCCACAAGTGAAACCTCTGACTATCACACACAACCCCCGTGGCACATCCCCCGCCCACGAACCCGTGGCATATCCCCCGCCCACGGAACTGCCCCAAACCGCTATGTCTAACATTACATAGCAAAATATATATAACACCCAAAATAGAAATGTGCAACCGGCTGGGAAACATCAGCAAATCCATGCCGGACCAGTTGGGTTTGTCAGACCAATAGTACTATCTACACTTTACCGGCTTTCAGTTAATCACTCGTGTTCCGGGGCCTTAGAATGTTAGCAACTCAGACAATTACCATCTTAGTACATTTCCGTACGATTCCCGTACAATAAAAAATATATAAATCCACGCAAATCCATGCGTTCAGTATGTACTTAAACATTTCAGTAGTAACATGCTTCCGCCCCGATAAAATATTTGAAAACAATTCAGAAAAAGGGGCTCGTGAAACTTACCATAGCACATGCAAGCAGGTAACAACAATCATTATCAATTAACACGTCCAATCTGTAATATGATCCCTACGATCGTTATTATACACTTATTGTTTATATAATCTTTTAACCGTATCAACCGGTACATCTGGGGACACTGTTAACCCAGTACTGTACCCGAAATACTTCTCCGGACTCAGATTGTGATATCGTTTAGAGTTCCATGGTCACAATTACTATTAGTCGTTTTTCTCGTTTTGCGTGCCTAGCACGGTTATCCGTTTTTATGTTTCAAAAATGAGTTTGGTCACACACGACCCGAAAATAGTGGTTGACTGATAATTTAATTAAAGATGTGAAATTATAGCTCGGTTTAGACTTCCCGATTCGCCGCGGGACCCGTTTCCGTCTTTGGCGTACCGGAAACTGTTAAAATAGGTTAAAATTACTCAAATCATCCGAATAATTTCGGATGATTCATTTTTACTTGTTTAACTCATTTATATGAAAATAGTCCATTTTTAGGGTTTTTATACACCAGTCAGCTCGCTTAAGCGAACTTTACCTGTTCACTCGTTTTAAGCTTTAAAAGTTTGTTTTTGCACAAATAATTATCCGTTTAATCTCGGATCTTGAAATTTTGCACAAAAGACTTTTTGACAGTGGGGAATTTTATAAAAATATTTCCAGAATTAATTTTTATATTTAAAATTTATTTATCTATTTTTAAACACCATTAAACACTAAATATGCCGTAAATCCAAACGATCTTATAAAAATACCAAATTTCTCCTGGATGTCCCCTGCCATCCACATAGTCCCCTGTAATTTTTCCAGAACCAAAATCTTCTTTTACATGCCATTTTCACTAAAACCGAGCTAGAAAACCCTAGAACTCGTTTAACCGAAAAGCCTACTTAGACTTCTCCAACTGACCTTAAATTTTGTGTGTGGCTTATACATGATATAAAAAGCTTATCTGCAATTTTCCAGAATTTTTCATAATATTTAACTATTGTTCACCATTTTTGGCCAAAACCGAGCATTAAATTCACCAAATATTCATCCTTTATCCAAAAATTACCAAAAATTCACGGAACACAAATATTTTCATGTATCTAACACCTCTGTAAAATTTCAAGACCTAACTCTACACGTATCACAATCTGTCCAAATATCCCAAAACCGAACATAACCGAATATACCTTTCGTTTTCCGCCACTACAAGCTACAAACTCGTCTTTCCACCTTATCTACCACTAAATACAGAACCTACAACCAACATACCACAATACCAAGCAAGTTACACTCACGATCAAGCCTCTTACACTATAGTTTCGGTTATAATTCAAAAACAAAGATTTAAACCGTAAAAATTCGTTTTTGGTCCGTTTAACTCCTTTCTTGGACCAAGATCCCTTGTATAACCCGTATACATCACTTGATCATGCAAGAATCGGTTTTCATCTTTGAAACCTCATTTTCTTGCAAATGAACTCAAGAAACGAAGATGGAAACATGATTAACTCGATTCTTTACCTTGTTTTCTTGCTACAAACTCTCGGTTTTGGATCATGATCTTGAAGAGGTTGATGAATGTTGAGAGTTTTGATGAGAAAAAAAGAAAATGGAATGGGGAATGACCCCCTTGGGTCAGATCGGTTAGATAGGGGGTGGGGTGGGACCCACTTCTCTATTTTTAGCCACACAATTGGATTCCCGTAATCCGGATAATGTTTTGGATAATCTGGTTCAGTTCGTTTTTCTGTTAAATGTCTGATTCGGCTTAAAACGAGGTTAAAACGGTCGTGTTTCGGCTTAAAAAGGAAATTTATATAAAACCGATTTAAAAACTTTAAAAACTTAAACCATGACATTTATTAACTTAAAACGTCATATTATTAATAATTGCGCATCTTTTTTGGCTTGATCGATCGTCTCTTGCTTGGTTTGGTATTAAAGGTTTCGTTTAACGCACCGACGTACTATTAAATCGAAATTCTTTTTCTGTGCTTTAATCCACTTATCCCGAAGCTTTAATACTTCGTAACATCCCTAAATATCATATATCTCGTCTATAATTGAACCCTCGATTCGTTCGGGTTTCAATAATCGATTGATCGCATATTCAATACGGTGAATTATATATTCACGTACAATCAATACAATGAACCATGTATTCTCGTATAATTACTATGGTAATTCATGTACCTGACATTAAATATGACGTAACTATCGTCTACCGGTTAGGGTATCCCTTGTTTCGTCGGAATCGTTACAGCAAGTTTGGTACGAACGCTTGCTACAAGTGTGGAAAAGTGGGGCATTATGCTCCAGACTGTACTGCATAACCCACATGTTACAAGTGCGGTAATCCGGGCCACTTTGCTAAGGAATGCATTGATGGGGGAGTTGGAGGAAGTGGAAAGAATGATGTTGATCAAACTAGGCCGAGGACCAGAGCCTACATGCTGACTCAAGAACAAGCCAAGCAGATTCCAGATGTTGTGACTGGTACGATTTTAGTAAACGATATATCTGCTTCAGTATTATTTGATTCGGGTGCAAAAAAAAGTTTCGTAACTACACCATTTAGTAAATTAGCTAAAATGAAATGTTGCCGAGTTTCTAAAACTTTTATAGTAGAAACCGCTAGTGACACTTCGGTTAAAATAATGAAAGTGGTTAAGGACTGTAAGATAGAGTTAGAGGGACATGAGTTCCCTGTTACCTTTTATGTAATGACCTTAGGGGGGTTCGATGTAGTTTTGGGAATTGATTGGTTGTATGAATATGAAGCTCAGATCGTATGTAAGAGTAGGATAATAAGATTAAAGTCCTTGGATGGTAGTGGGGTAACGGTTTATGGATAAAGAAAGTTCAGGGCTTAATGTCATTTCAATGATAAAAGCCGAAGTTTTATTAAGGCGAGAGTGCGGTGCCTACCTGGCGTATGTTGTCAACGCTACGGCCGAGACAAAAGAAATGAAAGATGTTCCTATCGTGCGCGACTATCCAGAAGTATTCCTAGAGGATCTTTCGGGGTAGCCACCGGTGCGAGAGATAGAATTCCAGATAGATTTAGTACCAGGAGCCCAACCCGTCGCGAAAGCACCTTACCGTCTAGCACCGTCTGAAATGAAAGAATTAATGTCCCAACTGCAAGAACTCCTCGACAAAGGTTTCATTAGGCCAAGTGTTTCCCCGTGGGGCGAACCAGTGCTATTTGTTAAAAAGAAGGATGGAAGCATGAGAATGTGCATTGATTATCGTGAGTTGAACAAGCTTACGGTAAAGAATAGATATCCTTTGCCAAGGATCGATGATCTGTTTGACCAACTTCAAGGTTCAAGTTGGTTCTCACGAATAGATCTCAGATCAGGCTATCATCAGCTGAAGGTGAAAGAGGCAGACATCCCTAAGACAGCGTTTCAGACGCGGTATGGACACTACGAGTTCCTCGTGATGTCATTCGGTCTAACGAATGCTCCCGCAGCATTCATGGACCTGATGAATAGGGTGTGTCGGCCGATGTTGGACAAGTCAGTTATCGTCTTCATTGATGATATATTGATTTATTCAAAGAACGATTCTAAACATGCGGAGCATCTGAGAGAGGTGTTGGAGACTCTGAAGAAAGAGAAGTTGTATGCTAAGTTTTCGAAGTGCGCGTTCTTGTTAAGAGAAGTGCAATTTCTAGGTCACGTGATCATTCCTGAAGGGATTACCATGGACCCAGCTAAGATTGAGGCAATCACGAACTGGAAGACTCCGCAGAATCCGACTGATATACAAAGCTTCTTAGGGTTAGCTGGCAACTATAGGAGATTCATCGAAGGTTTCTCCAAGATAGCCGCACCGTTGACCGGTATGACCCGAAAGTCGGTAGTATTCAGTTGGGGAAGGCTCCAAGAAGAAGCTTTTGAAGAAATGAAGAAGAGACTCACGCAAGCTCCAATCCTTTCTCTACCCGACGGTGATGAGGATTTGGTTGTTTGTGCTGACGCTTCGCATCAGGGATTGGGTTGCGTGTTGATGCAACGAGGGAAAGTGATAGCGTATGCATCTAGACAGTTGAAAGTCCACGAGAGTACCTATCCGACACATAATTTAGAACTAGCCGCAGTAGTGAATGCCTTAAAGATTTGGAGGTACTACTTATATGGTACTAAGTGTACCATCTACACCTACCATAAAAGCCTGAAGTATTTCTTTGAGCAGAAGGAGTTGAATATGAGACAGAGAAGGTGGTTGGAGTTGATTAAAGATTACGACTGCGACATTAAGTACTATCCTGGTAAAGCTAATGTAGTCGCCGACGCGTTAAGCCGTAAGAATGAGGAAGTCCTTGCAACAGTGAAGTCATACCAGTTGATTATGAATTCAAGTCTGTTTGAAGAAATCATCAAAGTACAGTCAGAAGTGTTGGTTGATGAAGGGCTAGTGAAGAAAGAAAGGATTTTCGCTCAGAAAGACGAGCTGATGGAAAACACTCATGGTGTTAAGACTAGGTTTGACCGTATGTGGATTCCACGCCATGGAGACCTCAAATGTCGAATCTTAGATGAAGCTCATAAGTCAAGGTATTCGATTCATCCAAGAGCTACTAAGATGTACCAAGATTGAAAAGAGACTACTGGTGGCCAGGAATAAAGAATGATGTAGTAGATTATGTCAGTAAGTGCTTAACTTGTTTACAAGTAAAAGCAGAACACCAGAAGCCTTATGGGAAGATGCAACCTCTTGAGATACCATAATGGAAATGTGGACACATCACCATGGATTTCATAGCTAAGCTACCTCGTACAGCTAAGCATCATGATACCATCTGGGTGATTGTGGACCGTTTGACCAAGAGTGCTCACTTTCTGCCTATACAAGAGGCTATCTCGTCAAAAACGTTAGCAAGCTTGTTCATAAAGGAAGTGGTAACCAAGCATGGAGTGCCGTTATAGATTGTGTCTGATAGAGATACACGTTTTACCTCGAGATTATGGAAGAAATTCCATGAAGCTATGGGGACGAGGTTGAACATTAGTACTCCGTATCATCCTCAAACCGATGGACAGTCTGAGAGGACGATCCAAACCCTTGAGGATATGCTACGTGCTTGTGTTTTAGACTTCGGAGGAAGTTGGGATGATCATCTGCATCTGGCAGAGTTCTCTTATAACAACAGTTACCATTCAAGTATAGGAATGCCGCCATTCGAAATGCTTTAAGGTAGACGTTGTAGGACTCCAGTGTGTTGGGGAGAAATTGGTCAGAAAGATATGGGAAGTTTAGAAGTAGTTCAAGAAACCTCTACGAAGTTCGATCAGATTAAGGCAAGAATGAAAACGGCTCAAGATCGCCAAAAGTGGTATGCTAATAAGCGACGACAGCCGATTGAGTTTAACATTGGGGACAATGTGATGCTCAAAGTCTTGCCTTGGAAAGGGATTATTCGTTTTAGGAAGAGGGGAAAGTTGAGTCCGAGATACATTGGACCATTTAAGATCTTAGATCGTATGGGTGAAGTAGCTTATAAACTGGAATTTACCAAAGAGTTAGAAGGAATTCACTCAACCTTCCATGTTTCTCATATGAGAAAATGTCTAGCTGACGACACGTCTCATGTGCCATTAATGTACATTGAGGTTGACGAACAGTTGGACTACATCGAACAACCGATCGAGATAGTTGACCGCAAGGAGAAACAACTTCGTCACAAGGCTATACCTTTAGTGAAGTTGATATGGAAGCATCGCAAGGGTTCAGACGCTACTTGGGAAGCTGAGAATGAGATGCGCAAGTTTTACCCAAATTTATTTATGTAATAGTTAGGTTTCGGGGACGAAACCTCTTTAAAGATGGAAGACTTGTAACATCCCGTTTTATCGTTTCGATTAATAAAATAGGATATGAGTTATTATTGTGAGTCGGGCTAGTGTTGGGTTAAATAGATATGGGTTATGGACTTGGGTTAAAAGAATAAGGGAAGACCATGGGCTTAAGCCCATGATCCATAATATAAATACCTTAAATACCCACTAATTCCTCATTTTCATCCATACTCCATACACCATAAAAACACACACTTAGCTCTCTCTCATCTTGCTTTCTCTCTCTAGCCGAAATCGCCAAGGAACCGATTCCGACCCAAGGTAATGACTGCATGTTATTGTATAAGCCCAAACCCGCTAGATCTAGTTACGAAACGACGAGCCAACATCTTAAACCGTTAAAGTCGCGAGATACGGATAGAATCGGGTATAAACCGATCAAAAGATGAACTTAGGGGTCGCCCTAGCTCAGATCTGGATCGAACGGGACGAAAAACGGTGAAAAACAGTGTAAAATGGGTTAAACCGCGTTTTTCCGGCCACCGCCCGGTTTTCCGGCACGACGGAGCTGGAAAGGCGGCAGAGGTATTTAAGGATGTCAGGGAATGTTTCTGACATTCTCTGACAAAACCTAACCCTAGTTCGTTAACGGAATTTACCGAATTAAAGGTGATTCGCTAACTAATTCGTCTAAGGAAGCAAAACGAACTAGCTCTAGTTCGTATCCGATTCGCTAAGGGAAAAGGGTAATGAATTACCCTTAATTCGTATAGCCAGTTCGTTAGAAGAAGATAACGAATTAGATGGACCGATTCGTTACCTGGACTGGTTCGCTATGGACTGATTTGTTAAGAGTCCAGTTCGTTAGAGGGTTCAACTCGTTACAAGAACTAGTTCGTATAACAACCCAATTCGTTAAGAATAATGTAACGAATTAGAAGTTTAACATAATGACAAGAACAGTCCCTGGACTTAGAAAAAGAATGATTTAATTACAAAGAAGCCCTTGAATTTTTAAGTAGCAAATTAATTAATGATTCAAAATGCTAATGGAAAATGTGATAGGGGCTCAGCCCTTGGACCCTGCTAGGGGCTGCCGCCCCTAGACCCCGCTGCCAGGGGCGCTGCCCCCGGACCCCCGTCAGTTGAGGGTTATAATTGGACTAGAAATACGATATGGATAGTAATAGTAATTAATACGCGTAATTGTTATACAGTTAGTCATGCACAGCTAAAGAGGGGAATAACCATAAACGATGAACGCAACCGCATTCAGGTGAGTTTCTAGCCCCATTCCTTGTTATGTTTTCGGGGCTGTGTGCATACTCGATGTGATTTGTTAATACACTTATCCTAAGAGATAGATGTATGCCTTATGTGAATTATGTGAAAGGTAGGATTGACTGCTTGTCGGTACGTGAACGATCTTCGGATATTGCATGTATTGTCAAGTTATGTTTATGGTATAATGTTATGTATAATGTATGAATGATATGTATGCATGTCATGAATGAATGTAAGAGGTAGCCAGGTATAGAAGAAAGTGACTGAGCCATAATAATACTCAAGGTAGAAAAGGGACTGAGCCCTTTATAATCTCGAGGCAGAAAAGGGACTGAGCCCTAATAATACTCAAGGCAGAAAAGGGGACCGGACCCTAATAATATTTGAGGCAGAATAGAATAATGTAAAGTAGAATTTAGAATAAAGTATGAAGGTAAGAATATATACGATGCACGAAGTTTGAGGATATAAAGCATGTGCGAAAGTATGAAGAAATGAACGTATTGTTTGTTACCTGATTAACTAGAACTCACTCAGCGTAGCTGACTTTTAGTATGCACGCAGGTGAGTAGAATGAGACAGCTGGCTTGAGCGAGGGCACATGGCAGAAGAATAAGAGTCTGGCATCTGAAGACTTAAGACGTTTATGTTTAATGTTATGATATTTTGAAAGACAAGAATGTTTATTTTAAGACAAGTTATGGATTTATATGTAATGTTTTATGAATGTTTTAATGTTCCGTGAATTTTTTAATTAACTCTTATTTCCAGAACTGTGTTTATGAGTAAATCCAACGTCCAAATGTGAGGCACCGGTAACGAGGCCTTACATCGAAAAATATTGAAAATTTTGACAGCGTAACAATGTAAAGTGGGAAGAAGAGTGAATAGTATAGGACGGTTCATATGCACGCCGTCCTATATACTCTGACTTTGCATGATTTCCAAGGTAACTAATCAGCTGATTCGTTTGAAATTTGAATTAACGAATCAGTTGATTCGTTAACACGTGTCATGACGAATTAGGTTCAATTCGATAGATTATGCTTAACGAATTGAGGCCATTCGTTACAGAGTGCGGAAGCAAATTGGGATAACGAACTAGAATTTAGTTCGTTAAAATGGCCTGATTCGTTAGCCATAAATAAAGAATTAAATAATTAAAGAATTAAATAAAAAAGAATTAAATAATTAAAGAATTAAATAAATATCTACTTAACTTAAAGAATTATCGAGATCCCATATCTCGACATCAAATAACTTAAACGTTTTTCCGTTAAAAACACTTAACTTAAAAATTAATTATTATAGAGAAGACAACTACTCTCGTTGCATTGATTAAGGTAAAAATATCTTAACACTGTTTCATATATTGAAACTTAACTTAAAAAGAATTTAAATATTATGTAAAATGAAAGAGAAAAATATTTTTGGTATTTTGTAAAATTTAAAGAATGTATATACATGAAAAGTATTTGAAACATGAAATATAAAATCTTTTTGTGTTTTATATGATTTTCAAAAGCAATACATAATTTTGTATTTTTGCTGAGTTTGAGCAGAGAATCATATTGGTCAAAATGCCCTTCCATCACAGTTTTATATTTCAGCGATATTATGACTGGCGTTAAGTCGGTCATTGATATTGTTGTCCACATAAATCTTATGACAAGCCTTTAAGCATTTCTGTGATATGATTAATGGTTCAATTAGCGCACAGAATATCAGA
Organism: Bidens hawaiensis; assembly: GCF_021521415.1. Classification (NCBI taxonomy): domain Eukaryota; kingdom Viridiplantae; phylum Streptophyta; class Magnoliopsida; order Asterales; family Asteraceae; genus Bidens; species Bidens hawaiensis. The sequence continues at coordinate 35,221 of NW_027498216.1, read as the reverse complement.
AACTATCAGCCTCTCATCTTGGTTCAAGCTTAATTTGATTTTTGCCAAATCACCCCAACTTGACTTAAACCATTATAGTGTTGATCAAAACTTTTAGAATTTTTAGAATTTTTGAGCAATGCATCAAGTTTCCTTTATTGTGAGTGAGTATGCACGAGTCCATCTGTCGGCTTACATACATTGTATCCCTTGGGGTCCATTTCTTATTGGTATTGAGACGCCCACGGGAGTAACAATTGTATGACTAACAACGGATTTTGATCAAGTCAGTAATTTGTATTGTACGAAGTACAGCAGTGATCAAGTTTAATGACTTAGGGTTTGCTCTAAAAGCGAGTAAAATATTCATGCTTATGAATACCCAGATGATTAAGCCGCATGAAGAATCACAGTGTCTAGAATCCTAACGCTTGTTATTTGCTTTATTATATTTTTGGGTGATCAACAACTATAGGGCTTGAGTATGACTGATTATTACATTTCTGCCATCCTCACCGAGACTTTTGCTAGAGACTAACACCTCTTTCAATTTGGCTTTTCTTTATGTTTATATCAGTTACTTTACTCTAACAACTTGTTTAAGATGTATCAATGCACCAATGATTAAGCACTTAGTATTTTAAGCTTATTTCTTGCTGAATTTGGGGTCAAATAATCAATGTACTATCATTTCCTCTTTTTGCTTCAAAAACTCAAAATATTGAAGAGCATACACAAAATTAAAATTTAATCGCCTACAAGTAGATAACAGGACCAAAACATGCAATCATGCTTCACAACCTTATATAACTGACATAATTTTTCAGCGAGAAACTAAAATGGAAAGCTTAACGAACACCCCAAATACTTTCTATTGTCAGGTAAATGGTTATCCCGACTATTTACATGAAATTATCAGGACCAAACATATATAGGTATATGTCCTTCAAATGAAGTAATTGACATAATTTCAGCGAACGTAAGCAAAAATCTTTTTGGTTTTTCTCTTTACATACTAAAATCACAATCTTTTGTCTTTTTCGGATTTTCCTGTACAAACTAGAAATTCACAATCTTTTTGACTTTTCAAATTTTAAGATGTTTTTGAATTTTTAAAATTTTAATGTTTTTTGGATTTTATCTATACAAACGAAAAACACATTCTTTTTGTATTTTCTAATTCACCCCCTAAAAGCCAAAAACCGAACTAAAATTTAAATGAAAAATGCACGTAAAAGAAAGATAATTATCCTAGTTTCAGGATATCAGCAAGGGTCTTTAGGCCATTTAAACCAAGCAAAAAATGAAAACGTGTTTTATCAAATGCCTTGGTAAATAAGTCAGCCTTTTGAAAATCTGTATGTACTTTCTCAAGGTCAATTAATTTTTTCCATAACAATCCTGTATGAAATGATATCGAATTTCGATATGTTTCGTTTTAGAGTGTTGTACGGGATTTTTGGTGATGCTAATAGCAGCAGAATTATCAATTAAGATGGGAGTAGTAAGAAATTTCAAACCGTAGTCGCGAAGATGTTGTTGTATCTATAAAACCCGGGAACAACAACTCGAGGCTGCAACATACTTAGCTTCGGTGGTTGAAGTGGAGACCGTTGTCTGCTTCTTACACTTCCAGGAACCAAGTCAGCTTCCTAAGAACTAACATCCCGCTGTGGTAGACTTGAAATTAATCTTGCATCCTCCATAATCTGAGTCAGAATAAGCGGTAAGATCAACATTATCGTCTTTGGGGTACCATAACCAGGTGTCAGGATTGCCCCTAAGATATTGAAGAATACACTTGACCGCTGCTAGGTGAGTCACTCGGGGACTAGCTTGGTACCTAGCACATAAACAAACAACAAACATTATGTCGGGTGAGAAGCAGTAAGATATATCAAAGAACCAATCATAGCTCGATAGAGGGTCGGATCAACAGTATCCTCTAATTCATCCGGTGATAAATTGTGACCCACGGGGAGAGGAGTAGAAGGAATTTTTCCGGTAGTAATCTTGAATCGGCTCAAGACGTCGTTCACATATTTTGTCTGGTGAATGAAGATTCCTTTCGCAGACTGATGAACCTGCAACCTTAAGAAGAAATTCATCTCTCCCATCGAACTCATCTCGAACTTGGTTTGCATTGATTTCTCGAACTCCTTACACAACGTGTCATTTGTTGACCCAAAGATTATGTCATCTACATAAATCTGGATGAGGAGAAGATCATCACCAATATTTTTATAAAACAAAGTGTAGTCAACAGTTCCTCGTTTGAAACCATTATCCGTCAGATGGTCGGCGAGCGTGCCATACCAAGCTCTCGCGGCTTGGTGGAGACCATATAATGCCTTGTTTAAATGGGTTACACGGTCAGGATAATCAGGGTCTTCAAATCCTGGAGGCTGTAAAACAAACACTTCTTCATGAAGTTCACCATTGAGAAAAGAACTTTTGATAGAACTTGATATTTTTATAAGTAGCATACGCCAGAAAGATTCGAATCGACTCTAATCTTGCAACTGGAGCATATACTTCAGTGTAATCAATATCCTCTTGCTGATGAAAACCTTGTACCACTAAACGTGCCTTATTTATCACAATCACCCCACGATCGTCTTTCTTACACTTATATACCCACTTAGTAGGAATCGCCTTTTTGACTCTAGCAGGCTCGTCGATAAGATCCCAAACGCTCAAACATACAAATTGCTATAATTCTTCTTGCATGGCTTCTACCAAAGAGGAATCTTGAAGTGCCATACGAGGAGTCATTGGCTCAACTTGGGATTGAAAGAAAGTGAATTTAGCAATATTTACAATTCCAGACGAGTTTAAGTCAGCATAAGCACACAATACATTATTCTCACTTGATGAAGCAACTTGATATCGTGTTTGAACTCCCACATCAAGTTCTCCAATAATATTTTCTTTCGGGTGATAATTATGAATCCTAAGAGTGGGATTCTCAGGAACATCAACGGTTTCAAATAAATTAGTGTAATGTTCACCTAGGTCGTGAGATGAAACATCACTATCAAGTTCAATAACTTGATTAACAACTGGAGTGTCATCAAATGAAGTAGATGCATTGTTGAAGAGAATTGGAAACTCATTATTAGGTTCTTCTATTGGAGCATCAATTGAAACTTCAACATCATTAGAAATTGCAAATCTTGGAATTACCAATTGTTCCTCAAAATAGGCACGGACTAAATCTTCATCTGGTTGATCAGATGTTGGAGTAAACAAGTTGAATAAGCCATCATAGTCAAACAATCCAGTCGGGACCTTTCCCTTGAGAAGGAGTAGTGTACTTTTGACAGTCCACATGGTACCATTCTTCAACACAACCAGACGTAAAGTTAAATACTCGTTTCTTAGGAGAAGCATATCCCAAGAAATACCCTTCAATGGCTTTTTCATCAAACTTTCCCGCATCCTTTTTCAACATCGTACAAGGACACCCAAACGGTTCCAAGTACTTTATATTAGGTTTACGATTATTCAACAGCTCCTAACTTATCTTCTTGAGTCTCTTAACAGTTAGAACTCGGTTGAGTGTATAACAAGCTGTATTCACCGCCTCATTCAAGAAATGAATAGGAAGCTTTGAATCGGCCAGCATCGTTCTAGCAGCTTCAATCAATGTTCTATTCTTTCGTTCAGCAACACCGTTTTGTTGTGGTACGTATGAAGCATTGTATTCTCGATGAATTCCCTTTTGTAAACAAAAGAAATCCAATACAACATTTTTAAATTCAGTGCCGTTATCACTTCGAATTCTCCTCACTTTCTGTTTGTATAATGATCGATCTTAGTGATTAAATTTTGAACGACAACCGGTGTTTGATCTTTTGAACTCATAAACAAGACCCATGAGTATCGTGAATAATCATCAATAACTACCAGGCAAGTGGAGTATCAATGAAATTTAATAACTTATAGGATGTAACTTTTTCTTCTGTTTTCCCTTTTTGAAAGTAACACAGTAATCGGATAACTTAAAATTCTTCAAAGATACACCTTCAACTAGGCCATTTTCCATGAGATAGTTCATTTTACGAACATGTATGTGACCCATTCTACGATGCCATAGAATAGAATCTTTTTCAGTTGCTTTCGAGACAAAACATGTTTCGATCGATGTGGATACTTTAGAACTCATGTTTAAGACATAAATATCATTTGATCGAGAAGTTCACATGACAACCATGTCCTCGGGAATCACATACCCCGGTTTTAAAATCAGACACTCTTTATCTGTAAATATTGTAGTGTATTGCTTGTCACAGATTTGCGACACACTCAATAAATTGTGGTCTACCTTATCACAATAATTAACCTTCTCAAAAGTAATATGCCCATTCGAAACATCACCTTCCTGTGTAATCATACCCCCAAAATTCCCAGCAAACGCCACATAACCCCCTTGAATATTTCTTACATTTGTTAAGAGGTTGAGATTTCCAGTAATATGACGAGAACATCCACTATCCATGATCCAGTTTTCACCAGAAATGATCTTGGATGTACCCTAAACACAAACAAAAATGATTAGTTCAAAAAGGCAGCCCAGGCCTCAGTCTTGGGCACCTTTTGGTTTTCTTGAGAAAAGTTAAACTTAGTTGAATTCATCTGTTGTTCAACAACTTGAGAATAAGTTACAGGTTTCTTGGATTTTCGTCTTAGATACGCACCTTGAATTACATTTGAATTTACATTTTTGCATAATGGTTCAGTTGGAATAAACTTCGGTTTAACAGAACCATGAGTTTCATTCACTTGAACAACTTTTCGAGGATTCACGTTTGAGAACATAATATGAGTATCATCAACATGCGACACAAGTCATTTCAGAATCTCCTTTATCAAAGAAACCGGTTTGGAATGGTCCTTGACAAAAGGATGAAGATTCTGATAGCTCTTCTAGCCACAATTTCTCACTACATGACCTTGTTGACCACAAAGAAAACAGCTTCGCATGTCAACATGATGATGTTGAGAATTAGTTGGAACATATGACACAGAAGATTGATGATGACTCACATTTTTGGTCATGCGCTTAGCAAAGTCATCAGATAACTCATAATTCTTTTTCAAATAAAAATCTAAGTTAGAACAATTTGAAAATCTTTTCAAAGTATCTGTTCCAGTTGACTTTACAAATTGAAATTTCTTAGCCTGTTTTAAAACTTGATTTGCTTTAGTCAATGGATCAGATGAAACGGATGTTTTCGCTTGAGCATACCGACGTTCAAGATCTTGAATCTTGGAAGTTTCATTTTGAAATACACTCTCAATAAATTTTGGTTTAATGATACTTATTGGAATGTCTTTCTCAGTGAAAATCGTGTCTATCCCCTTTAATTTAAATACTCTACCAGTAGATGGCTTGGAAACAGTTGGATTTATAAAACGCAACAAATCCTCATCAGAAATTTTGAGTTTTTCTGGTTTCTTGACCCTTACTGGTTTGACATGAACATGAGCATCTTGTTTCACCTTAGTTATGTGCGAACCATACACAGCCTCCTCAAATTCATGAGGTTCACAAAGTATGTGATTAGAACTTGGAATGCTCTTGTTCTTGTGTATGATTTCAGGTTCGTACACATCCTCAATGATAACTTTGTCAACATTTTCAACAAAGACTTTGTTACTTTGAACATGAGGTTTCTGAAATGAAGGTTGAGCTTTAACAGTTTCAGATTTAACTGGTTTTGCTTTTTCAGGAATCACAGATTCTTTAACAATCACATCCTCTTCTTTTCTAGCAAAAGGATTTGGTTTGTAATCATTATGAAAAGGTGGTGGAATTTCAACAAAACCTATTCCTTTCTTTGAATCTTTTTGCTTACCAGATACTTCGATTATTTCGTTTAGAAAAAAGGAGGAGTTTCTGAATTTGCCCAATTTGTTCTTTAAATCAAGAACCTCATTTTCATGCTCGGTTATCTTTGATCTATGTTTCAAGATTTCTTGAAATTTTTGATCATTGATGGTCATTTTCACCAATAACTCAGCCTTAAGATCATGATTACTTATAGTTAAGGCCTCAATTTTCTCTCTTGAATTCATTTGAGAGGTCAAAGATTGCCTATAAATATCTTTTAACGAAACAATTTCTTTTAGCAGATTATCATTTTGAAGTTTCAAGGCATCTGTCTTAGACTTATTGGTCTCACAATCAACACATGATAATTTAGACGTAGAAGTACTAACCTCATTTTGCTTAGCCATGCAAGCAGATGTGGTTGAATCACTGATCTTTTCCATACAAGCGAAAGTAGTTGGAAGCTTTTCACTTGAATCATCAAATTCAGAGTCGGTATCAGCATCAGAAGATAGTTCACTTCCACTTGCATCTTGAAAGTACTCAAGAAATCCAAGCATTGCCAAATTAGCTTGATTGTTACCACATAGTAGCCTTTGTGACCAGTCATCTCCATCTACGTTGGATAACATTGCTTGAGATCCAAAAGACGAAGGTTTACCTCAAGAAGACTTTCCTGCATCACTTCCACTTTTACCCGATGAGTTTTGATCTTGCTTTATGGGACCAGTATACTCCTTTTTAGGCTTATCACATTCTTTGGCAAAATGCCCAAATTCTTGACAATTGTAGCACTTGACCTTTAATTTATCAAACCTCAATTTCTTGTTCAACTAAGGAAGATCTTTACCCGTTCTCGGCATATACTTTTTAACTTTCCTGACTATCATCGCCATGTTCCACTTTAAATCCATCAGTTCTAAATCATCAGGATCAATCTGATCATAATCTTCATCCGTCAGATCACTCGTTGCAATCTTACTACTAACCAAATTCTCATATGATGTCTTGAAAGCAGACAAAAACGCAAAGTTTTGTTTGGCCTCCCTCATGTTTACTTTTGTTTGAGACGAGAATTGATTTGTGGATGATGAAGATCCAGATCCTCCAGATGAACCAGAAGCACCAGATAATCCAGTATTCCCAGCTGTGTAGAAACAGGCTCGTGGATCACTATACATGGTTGTTGCATTCTCACTTGCATTTTATGTAAGGAATGTAGTGATAGGAGAAATGGTTGAACTTAATGGCATACTTCCACCATAAAGTGAAGGATCTTGACTATCTTTTGAAGATTTTTGACATTTAAGATTGTATTCTCGTGCTTCGATCTTTTGCATAAATTCCGATGCCATCAAATCTTCATTGTTGAAATAGTTGTTCTCTTTCAAAACCATCAAGAAAGTAGAGTAGGAACTCGGTAGTGCACTTTTAATGGTATCAATTTTATCAATCTCAGAAGTTTCCAATCTCATCTTATCCATCTCAGCTATCAAATGATTAAACCTTGTTGTCATCTCTTCAACAGTTTCACCCTTAAGCAGGTTAAAGTTTATGAATTGAAACTTGAGCATAACCTTTTTTGCTTTCAGCGGTGTTACCCATACTTCTCATACGGATATGTTGAAATAAAGAAGCACAAATCTTTATACTTCCTACATGGTGAAAGGTGTTTTCAGGTAAAGCCATAATAAGAGTAGAATAAGCTTTTGTCTCAATTTTTAACGCTTTCTTCTCTTCAATCAAGTATTGTGAGAGATCTTTAGGTGTAAAACCAATAGTCTCATCCCCAATCATTGGAACGGTGTAAACCTCATCCAAACAGTATGAACAATCAGGTTGAACTGACCCTAGATGAGCACGGAAACGAGGTTCCCATTTAGCAAAATCGCTAAATTTCATCAAACGTGGACATTTTGAATGTGAACTGATCTCGGTGTCCAGTTGTAACATTTGTTGCATCAACATGTTTTGAGAAGCTAATGCATACATACCGGCCTTTTTTGACAAGTTTCAAACCTTAAAGGATTAAACTTGAAAAATAATGAACGAACTGTGAACAGTTGTAACGAACCACACCTTAACGAAGTTAAGATTAAAGTTAACAAATCAGAAATGTTTTAACGAATTAGAAACAGTAGTTTTGACGAATTAGAAAAATTTTATAACGAACTAGTTTAACCAAACAGGTGAATGTCTTTACGAATCACTAAGGTAAGACTTAGCGAATTGGATGACAAATCAACTACAGTTGATAGCGAATCAACTTATAGCGAATCAGGTTGTTACAACGGTTTGTAACAAACCTCTGACACCAAATGCCACGTGGCAAAAGTTATTATAACACAATTTTCGAGGTAAGACACGTGTCACACAAGTTAGTTGACACGATTCAGAAAGTATAGCGAACTGGTTAACGAATAAACCAAAATTCATAGCGAATTAGATAATATGTTAATGAATCGAGTTAAATGAGTTAACGAATCAAGCTGAAATTAACGAATCAGACTTAAATCTTCAAATCTTCAAATCTTCAAACGAAGATTTCATATTTCTGGAATTTGAAGAACACAAACCCAGAAACAATATTTGTAATACTAACTCAATTCTCAACCAAATCACACAAGTAAACTATCAAATTACTCGTAAACAACACACGAATCCATTCGTATCAATCTCATGCCACAATCGATCCAAAAACCAATCAACAACCAATTCCAATCTTCCAAACCTCACTTATACCTTACCAAACACAAATCTAGTCCAAACATTCCATAATCAATCCCATTCAACCTCAATTTGATTCAAAATCAAACCGAACAAAAAACTTAATCAATTTTTCAATCAATTAATATCAAATAACAGTCAAATCAAGCATAATTAAGCACCAAAAGCTCTGATACCACTTGTTTGAACCCGGTCAATCCTTAGACAACACTTAGATCTCATATCTGATATCCGGTATATGGATCTAGTTAGTAATTACGTTTGATTCATATGTTATATGATGTATATATATATATTAGTTGTATGTATGTATGAGTGTTAATAATATTAGTATGAAGATCGAGAGAGAATTGGACAGCAATTCGTTAATTGTAAACTCGAAAATTAAATTATGCGTGAACAGTGTTCACTATGTATAGAAGATGGATGTAGTTCATTAACATTCCCTAACGAACTAGGATCCACTTCGTTACATACATTAAATGGAATAAACTTAACGAATCACCCCCTGATTCGTTAAACATCCTTAACGAATCAGGAGGGATAATAACTTAGATGTAGTTCGCTAGACATCCTTAATGAACTAGACTATGCTTTAGCAAACTAACTTAATATCTTAATAATTTATTACATAAATAAACGACAAATACATTAACGATAAATACAAAGACTCAAGACACAAAACTGTGTACTAACAAATTGCATGTCTGATCCAAAGGAATTCACTGAGGGCTATTGATCGCTGGGTCATGTAGAAGGTGTAGACCCAATTAATTGAATTATAAACATCATTGGATGATATATTGAAGTTAGGTTATAGACGACTTTAATTATTATTGTCAAATAATATGTTTTGATCATTATCCTTAATTGAATGACGGTGTATGTTCGCAATAAGCCTATAATCGATCTTAAATGATAAATTCCAAGAATCATACGGTAATTTAGGTTCACGAATCAAAACGGGGTGCGGCTTTGTGAACTTGGTTTGATGTTGGTCTATATTAAATGGTTTACGCTTTGTGTTATTGGGCTGGGTTTTGGGCTATTCAATGTAATTTCGGTGAGCTTAGTCTATGTTTGGGCTTAGGTTTAGCATATACTAATATATATATATATATATATATATATATATATATATATATATATATATATATATATATATATATGATATGTAGGTTGTTTGGGGTTGGTCGGTTGCAATAGTGAGAGACGAGAAACGAGAGACATTGATAGTATTGTTGTAATCATTGTTATAGGGTTTAAGCACTTGACGTTGAATAGAACATGTGTTTTGAATGAGAATATACCCCTGAGGAAGAGCTCTCCCCGGGTGGCTGAGCGTTTACGATTATGTATGTATGTATGTATGTATGTATGTATGTATGAGTGTTTTTCAAGTAAATCATTCGGTTAGTGAAATCATACTACTACATCTATCTATTTGTGTTTCGATTACAAATTTTCATTATATTATTGATTGTTAATCGAATCGAACTCTCCACATCCGTCTATAGATCTTTCAAGAGTGAATATGTGTAGATCGATCCTAGATAGCTCGTTTATTAACCTTTATACACGCTTCTACATCGGGGATCGGTTCTGTCATTTGATATATGGATGCGGGTAAACAGGTTAACAGGTTAAATGGGTATTATAATATAATTAAATCAGATAGGAAAATAGGTCCTTTAACTATGGTGTTAGATACGAAATGAGGCTAAAGTATTGTTTAGGGTTGAAATTGTATATATATCAAAGTTATTAAGAAAAAATTAAATAGATATAATGGATAATAATCACAAAATAATAATAAATATAGAAAATGAATTGTAATGTAGATAATTTAAATATTTTTATTGATTAAATTAGCCGAAAACAAAAGCGGGCCGGGTATTGGATACAAAATATTAAATGGATATCCGAGTTGTTAAAGATGTGCCATTGGTATTTCTTTTTAGGAAACTGGTATTTCTTTTTAGGTATTTCTTTCGAAATCCATCCTTTCGTTCCCAAGTAAATTCGGGTCCTCACTGTGAGTTCCATCGAAATTTTACCAATGAAATTTTGTCGTGTCTTAACTATTTGGATATCCCATGTACTATTTCTATAGGTTCCCTTACAAGATTTAGCCTTTCGTTTATCTATACATCTTCCGGTGGTACATTGCCTTTTTATCAGTAATACACTTTTTCAGGTTCGACACGTGAAACACATTAGTGCTCAGTTCTAAGGGTAGTTTTTGTTGATAGGCTACGGGATCACCTTTTGCAACAACCTCGTAAGGTTCAATGTACCTTGGAGCTAACTTACAAGTTTTACCAGACCTTATAACATCTTTCCATGGGGACACTTTAAGAAACACATTGTCGCCCATTTCAAAAGATAATGGTTTTTCTACAAACTTTGGCATAACTCTTTTGTCGGTTGTGAAAGCCTATAGATCTCAGATCTAGAGCTTAATTAACTATTCACGGATCTAGTTCATGATAAATCTTATAGGTTTATCAATTATGTATATATTAGTATTAGTTGTATATTATGTGTATAAATATTAAGTAATGGATTAAATATATGAAGCTTTGTTTGAGAGAGCAATTGGGCAGAGGTTTAATACATAAACTCAAAACTTAAATTAAATAGTGGACGAACCAACTATATATAGAAGACAAGTCTAGTTCGTTACACATTCCGTAACGAACTAGACTCCTGCTTCGTTACAATACATTAAATAATAAACAATAACGATCTGCCTCCTGATTCGTTAAACATCCTTAACGAATCAAGAGGAAACATAACTTAATGTCTAGTTCGTTAAACATCCTTAACGAACTAGACTGTTCCCTTAACGAACTAACTTAATATAATAATAAATATTACATTAAAATAAACGATAATTACAAAGACTCTAGACGCAAAACCGTGTACTAACATCGGTCACGGGCGGCTTGCAGTTTCCGTTTAATCTTATGGTTCTTATCGGTTATTTCTTGAATCAAATCGGATCTATAATATGAGTATCGCTAACTTCCGTCCAACAAAACGGCGGCCTACATTTTATCCTGTATAATAATTCATATGGTGCAACTTGTAACTGTTGTGACATCTGTTATTGAAAGTGAATTCAATGAGTGGGAGGTGTTGATCCAAATTCCTTATGCAATCCAGTACACAAGCACAAAGTAATTCTTCTAGTGTTTGATTTTTTTTCCGGATTGGTGCGCTTCATCAAGAATCAATTCGCGAAGGTTATGAAGAGTTGGAATCCAAACTCGGTTCTTGAAGTAAAGTATTTCATCGGTATTCTTTTCAAAATTCTTTTCGTGTACTTGAAATTGTCGGGAGGCATATGCTATTACTTTGCTTCTTTGCATCAGTATGCATCCTAAACCTTTACAAGATCCGTCACAATAGACTACTAAGTCATCAATTCTTTCTGGAAGACTTAATATTGGAGCTTCACACAACTTTTGTTTTAATGTTTGGAAGGCCATTTCCTGTTCTCCCCCCAGTCATACGTTCAGTCTTTATGAGTTAAGAGGGTTAAAGGTTGGGCAATACTAGAAATGTTTTCAACAAAACGTCGGTAATACCCAGCTAATCCCAGAAATTGACAGTTTTCTTTCGGTGACTTAGGTGCATGAAACATGAATAGAGTTCAACAGGTTCTTCAATGATAGGGATCTGCTGTTGATTCTTGGTAGTCAAATTACCCATAGGTGCAATCAATGCATTTGAAACATTGAAGGAGGGTCTTTCCTCCTTAATCATTTCATTTTCTATCATCTCTATTTCTGAAGCTAGAACAAAACACACTAAATCATCTACTTTTAGCTCATTGAAGTTGTGCTTTGTAAGAATGAACTTGGAGGCAGTATACCATTCCTTTGGCATAGAGTTCAGCAGCTTGGTGTTGAGATAAAAATCAGTCATGACATAGTCTGTGGTTCTGAGCTCATTCATAATTCCCAGAAACCTCTCTAGAATTGATTTAAACCTTTCTCCTTCTTTATACTTGAATCTTTCTAACTGCTGCTTCAATCTCTGCTTCTTGATGTTCTTGAGTTCAACATTTCCCTCAAACATTTCAAGTATTGCATCATACATTGCCTTGGCATTGGGATGATGTGCAACCTTGGTGAGTATTTCCCAAGACAGACCTAGCTTCAACATAGCTAAAGCCTTGTCATCAACCTTTCTCATTATTTCTCTTACAGCAGCAGTTGCAGCTGCATTTGTACCTTCTGCAACTTCTCCTTGTGGACCATTCTTGATGGAGTTCCACATATCAACATCATTGTAGCAAACGGCTGCTTCAAACAAAACCTTCCATTTTGTGAAATTTTCCTGTCCATACAATCTAGGAATCTTGTTAGTAGACACCTCTTGTTCCTCATAACCAGACATTTTTGTGAAAATAAAAGTAATTTCTTAATAAAAACAGAGTTTCAAAAATATTCAGATCTGAGACTCGATTGTTCAGATCTGAGGTGTCTGATTCAATAAGAACAAGATATAAATATAAAGATTAAAACTTTAAATAAAACAAGGAAGAGAAAACACCAAATGATTGTAGATCTGGAAGAAAAATGAAGAACAGAGCTGCTGACGTCACAAATCAATGGAACAGTGGTCTGCTTACGTCATTCTTCTTCAAATCTTCAATCATCAACAATCATTCTAAAATAGCAGTAATACCACTTGTCAGGTCCCTCGATTTCAGCTGAATCTTACTTAATCATGTCATAACTCACAAAGATTGATGTGTTGACAAGGGAGTTAATGACGGGTTGCTATATTTAGAAAGATATCCGTTTGTTAAAGGCGGAATCAATAACAAACATACGGTTGCTTAATAAGTATTCAATGATAGATAACACAAACAAGATTCACTCAAAAGATTTCCATTTATATAATATCAATCATACGTAGTGGATAATCGATTTAGGGTTTCTTGAAGGTTTATCTGTACTAAGACAGCCGTCACACACAATATTCTCTCTTAATAAATTCGTTTTTCCGTGTGTTGTGTGTGTGTCTGTTCTTAGGCCTCTCTTCGTCCGTAGGCGGCGTACCCTAAAACATTCTATTTATAGGCCTGCCAACCTAGGACAGCTGTCATTCCTTCTAGAAACCCCAAACATACATACATATTCAAATTACATAATTAGAAAATATTCTATGTGTAAAATAAGTCTTCCGGGTAGGCTCTGGATAAGTAAACTTCTCCGAGTAGACAATGTGCTCTGCCTGCCTTAGACTTGGTAACATAGAAGTGTGCTCGGGATCAGTTTCCAGGTAGACGTTACTTGAAGAGTATTTTACCAAGTAAAATACTCACCGGGTAAACTTCAGTCTTCTTGACTTTGCCAGACTTTTCCCGACAAACCCTTACGAGCAACCTTGTTCTTCGATGGTCCATTCAACTCCTTGCTATTCAATAACTTATTAGCAAAGTGTACTCGGCAGTACTGCTCCTTGCTTGAGTTGAACCTTGCCCGATGTTACTTAGAGTTATTCCATTTATACATCAAGCTTGCTCGGACCATAATTATTAAAGAATACCTTGCCCGGTCTTCCAATCACTTGGCTTCATGGACTTGGTTAGCCAAAAGCTTACTCGGGAGTGAACTCTACTTGGCTATGAAGAACAGACTTGCTTGACAAAGTGAACCTTGCCCGGCAATGCACTAATTTGCAAACCCTGCTCGGATATCCACTAAAGAAGACTACTTGAAGTAAACCTTGCCCGATAGACAAAATATCATACCCGGCTAAGTAAAAGCTTGCTCGGAAGTCTAAGGTGTGCCCGGATCCATACTTAGCGAATTCTGAGGAGGTTGAGAAGATTCCAATCTTCCATGTACTTCATTTTGGTCAAATCTTTGATTCAACAATCTACCCCTTAGGTCAATTGTTTGACTCAACAAAATCCAATACAGTATTTTTAAATTCAGTACCATTGTCACTTCGAATTCTCCTACTTTTTGCTTGTATAGTGATTCGATCTTAGTGATTAAAATTTGAACAAGAACAGGTGTTTGATCTTTCAAGCTCATAAATATGACCCATGAGTATCTTGAATAATCATCGGTAACTACAAGACAATACCAATCTCCAGAGATACTAGCACGATTCACTGGACCGAAAAGATCCATATGAAGACATTCAAAAGGTGTATCACTAGAATTAAATAACTTAGACGGATGTGACTTTTTCTTCTGTTTGCCTTTCTTGCACGCAACACAGTGGTCAGATAATTTAATGTTCTTCAAAGAAACACCTTCGACCAAGTCATTCGCCATTAAATAATTCATCTTACGAACATGAATGTGACCCATTCTACGATGCCATATAATAGTGTTTTTCTCGGATGCTTTTGAGACAAAACATGTTTCGACAGATGTTGATACTTTAGAACTCATATTTAAGACATAAATATCATTCGATCGAGGTGATCGCATGATAACCATGTCCTCTGGAATTACGTATCCCGGTTTCAGAATCAGACATTCTTTATCGGTAAATATTGTAGTGTACTTCTTGTTACAAATCTGCGACACACTTAATAAATTATAGTCCACCTTGTCACAGTAATTGACCTTCTCAAATGTAATGTGACCATTTGAAACTTCACCTTATTGTGTTATCATACCCCCAGAATTCCCAGCAAAAACCACATAACCCCCTTGAATATTTTTAACATTTGTTAAGCAGTCGAGATTCCAAGTAATATGACAAGAACATCCACTATCCATTATCCATTTTTCACCAGACACGGTCTTGGATGTACCCTACACACAAAGTAAAAGTGATTAGTTCCAAAAGGCAGCCCAAGCCTCAGTCTTGGGCACCTTTTGGTTTCATGAGAAGAAAAAAATTTAGCCGAATTCAATTGTTGTTCAGCAACTTGAGAATAAGTTACAAGCCTTTTAGACTTTCGTCTCAGATAGGCCGCTTGAACGACATTTGAGTTCATGTTCTTGCATATTGGCTCAGTTGGAACAAACTTCGGTTTAACATGACCATAAGTTTCATTCACATGAATTACCTTTCTTGGATTCACATTTGAGAACATAATGTGAGTATCATCATCACACGACAAAGGTCGCTTCAAAATCTCCTTTATTAAAGGAACTGGTTTCGATTGGTCCTTGACAAATGGATGAAGATTCTTAGATTTTTCTGTCCACAGTTTCTCACAACATGACCTTATTGACCACAAAGAAAACAACTTCGCATGTCCACACGATCATTTTGATATTTAGCAAAAGCAGATGCCACAGAAGGTTGATGACTCACACTCTTAGTAAAACACTTGGCCAAATCATCATACGACATCGATTTCTTTTTCAAATAGAAATCAAGATTAGAGCAGTTTGAAGAAATTTGCAAAGTGTCAGTTCCAGTAGATTTCACAAATGAACTTTCTTAGCATTTTTTTAATACTTGTTTAGCTTTAATCAAAGGTTCTAATGTGTTTGATGTTTTGGCACTAGCATACTGACGTTCAAGATTTTGTATCTTGGAGGTTTCATTGTGAAAGACACTTTCAATCAGTTCCGGTTTGATAATGCTAATCAGAATGTGTTTCTTAGTGAACATCGTATCTATTCCTTTTAATTTAAACACACGACCAGTTGATGGCTTGGAAACATTAGGATTGATAAAACACATCAAATCCTCATCAGAAATTTTGGGTTTTTCTGATTTCTTAGCCTTCACCGGTTTAGCCTTAACTTGTTCTTCCTTTCTCACTTGAGTTGTGTGAGAACCATACATGGCCTCCTCAAATTCATGAGGTTCACAAAGAATGTGAGTAGAACTTGGATTGTTCTGGTTCTTGTGTATCACTTCGGGTTCAAACACATCCTCAATGATGACTTTATCAACATTCTCAACAAAAATTTTGTTGCTTTCAACATGAAGTTTTTGAGTTGAAGTTTGGAATTTAGCATTTTCATATTTTAGTGGTTTAGGTTTGTCTGAATCTGCAGATTCTTTCACAATCACAACTTCTTCTTTTCTAGCAAAAGGATTTGCTGTATAATAATTGTAAAACGGTGGTGGAATTTCAACAAAACGTATACCCTTTTTAGAATCTTTTTACTTAACAGATACTTCGATTATCTCATTTTGCCCAACTTTTTTTTCAACTCAAGAACTTCATTCTCAAGTTCGGTTATCTTAGAATGATGTTTCAAGATTTGTTGAAATTTTTGATCGTTAATCGTAATTTTAACAGATAACTCAGCTTTGAGATCTTGATAACTTATCGACAAGGCTTCAATCTTCTCCCTAGATCTCATCTGAGATTCTAAAGATTGTCAATAAGTATCCTTAAGTGAAGCAATTTCTTTCACTAAACAGTCATTGTGATTTTTCAAAGATTCTAACTTAGGCTTGTTTTTCTCACATTCAACACAAGAAACAGAAGAACTAACCTCATTGATTTTGGCCGTGCATGCAAAAGTAGTTGGAAGCTTTTCACACGAGTCGTCAGAATTAGACTCAGTATCATTGTCAGAAGACAGATCACTCCCACTTGCATCTTGAAAAATTTCATTCGACCTGAACATAGCGAGATTAGCTTGATTGTCATTGCACAGCAATCTTTGTGACCAATTAGTTCCATCCATGTTGGACAGCATAGCTTGAGACCCAGAAGAAGAAGGTTGAGTTCCAGAAGCCTTCCCAGCATCATTTCCATTTTTCCTAGATGAACTTTGATCTTGTTTTCTATGACCAGTATACTCCTTCTTTGTCTTATCACATTCTTTGGCAAAATGTCCAAACTCTTGACAGTTATAACACTTAACTTTCAATTTATCGAACCCCAGTTTTTGTTTAAAGATGGAAGATCTTTTCCAGTTCGTTGCATGAACTTTTTCACCTTTCTGACGATCATTGCCTGATTCCATTTCAAATCCATGAGTTCCAAATCATCAGGATCGATTTGGTCATAATCTTCATCAGTTAAATCACTTGTGGTAATTTTACTACTAACCAAATTCTCATAAGAAGTCATGAAGGCAGATAAGAAAGCAAAGTTTTGTTCAGCCTCCCTCATGTTCACATTTGGTTGTAATGAGAATTGATAGGCAGGAATTTCATTTCCAGACACTCCAGAAGAACCAGAAGCACCAGGTGACCCAGAACTTCCAACAGTGTAGACACAAGCACGTGGATCACTATAGATAGTTGTAGCATTGTCACTTGCATTTTGTGTCAAAATGCGGTGATTGGAGAAATAGTTGAACTCAAAGGCATACTTCCACTATAAAAAGCTGGATCTTGATTCTCCTTAGAAGACTTTTGACACTTAAGATCATATTCACGATCTTCGATCTTTTGCATGAATTCCGTTTCAGTCAAATCTTCAATACTGAAATAATTATTTTCTTTCAATACCATTAAGAAAGTTGAGTAAGAACTCGGTAAAGCACTCTTGATGGTATCAATCTTATCAGTTTTAGAAGTTTCCAACTTCATCTTGTCCTTTTCGGCTATCCGATGGTTAAATCGTTTTGTCAACTCTTCAACAGTCTCACCTTTAAGCAAATTAAAATTTCTAAATTGAAACTTTAACATCACTTTCTTGCTTTTTGTAGTGTTACCCATACTTCTCATACGAATGTGTTGAAACAACGAAGCACAAATTTTGATGCTACCAAGTTGATGAAATATGTTTTCAGGTAATGCCATTGTAAGCGTTGAGTATGCTTTCGTCTCAATCTCCAAAGCTTTCTTTTCTTCTTGAGAATACTGTGAGATAACTTTAGGTGTGAATCTAATTGTGTCATCTCCAATCATTGGAAAAGTGTACACTTTATCCAAACAGTAAGAACAATCAGGGTGAACATAACCCAAATGAGCATGAAATCGAGGTTCCCATTTAGCAAAGTCACTAAATTTCATCAATCTAGGACACTTGGAATGAGATCCAATGTCCTTGTCCAATTGTAACATTTGCTGCATTAGCACGTTTTGAGAAGCTAACGCGTAAAAACCAGCCATCTTTATAAGTAACAAGACAATCAAACTTCAAGGGTTGAACTTGAAAATATATTAAATGAACTGTGAACAGTAACTTTAACGAATTGTGAACAGTATTTAAAACGAATCAAGATAACAAATTGACAATAACGAATCAGGAATAGTGTTAATGAATCTGGAACAGTGTCACACGAACAGAGTCAACGAATCAGATCAAATTGACGAATCAGTTTGACGAAATAGATTAACGAATCAAGTTAACGAAACCAGATTCAAAGTAATGAATCAGGGTAGCAAATCACTAAGATTACTTAACGAATCAAGTAACGAATCACTAAGTGAAATCTTAACAAATCACAATGTCAACTTAACGAATCTCTGACTTAAAGTAACAAATTAAGGATAATGAATTTGCTACAGTTGATAACGAATCAACTATAACGAATCAGTTTGTTATAACGGTTATAACAAACTCTGACAACTATTGCCACCTGGCAAAAGTTTGTTAGATTCGAGGTTAACGAATCAGACGCGTGTCTCATGAATTGAAGAACACGAATCAGAAAGTCAGCGAACTAAGTAACAAACCGGATGACGAATTGGTTAAAACTAACGAATCGCGTTAACGAATTATTGTTAACGAAGAAGAATCTTCAACATGTGATGAAGATCTTCAAATCTTTATCACTATTTTCCAGAAATCTGGAAAACAAAGAACACCAACAAACAAACCCAAATCTGTAATACCAACTCGTTATTACACCAAATTACGCGAATAACCTATCGCAATACTCGAAAACTTAACGCGAATCCAACTCTAAACATCCCGTAATCCAATTTACTTTAACTCGAACCCAATTTAACCAAAACAACCCACTGTTTTTGGCCAAACTCAGATCCAAACCAAAACACTACAAAACCAATCCAATTACCCATTCCAATCCACCAAACCTTCCCAATACTTTACCAAACAACAAATCAACCAAAATCAATCTATCTCCGATCAATTCAACAGTGAATTTGATCAAAACCAAACCGGAAACATAATAATACCAAATTAATACCAATTAGTCCTTAATTAACGAATTAAACTATAAATCAAGAGCAATCGAATCCCCGAAAGCTCTAATACCACTTGTGAATGCATATAGATCTCAGATCTAGAGCTTAATTAACTATTAACGGATCTAATTCATGATTGCTCTTATAGATTTATCAATTATGTATATATTAGTATTAGTTGTATATTATGTGTTATATATTAAGTAATGGATTATATATACGAAGCTTTGATTGAGAGGGCAATTGGGCATAGGTTCAATACATAAACTCAAAACTTAAAATAAACAGTGGAAGAACCCTTATATATAGAAGACAGGTCTAGTTCGTTACACATTCCGTAACGAACAAGACTCCTGCTTCGTTACAATACATTAAATAATAAACAATAACGAACCGCCTCCTGATTCGTTAAACATCCTTAACGAATTAGGAGGAAACTTAACTTAATGTCTAGTTCGTTAAACATCCTTAACGGACTAGACTGTTCCCTTAACGAACTAACTTAATTTAATAATAATATTACATTAAAATAAACGATAAATACAAAACGATAATTACGATGACTCTAGACACAAAACCGTGTACAAACAGACACCCCATCGTCTTGAGCTCTTTGTCTTTAAGTTACTTTTAGCACTTGGATTGCTAATCTCTGCAGCTGTGAATACCATGTTCATGACACACACGAACAACGCGTTGAAATTGCATTGCTCGGTCATAGTCTTCACGACGCTCAATTAATATCTTATTCTTGAATAGCACGTCATTGTCGGTCTCTGTCAAGTTCACGAGCCACATTGGATTAATGACCTTTGTCAGCTCGGTCTTTAAGCCCTTACCCAACACAATTACGGCCTCACCAGTTCGGTTGTCGTAGTAACAGCGGTTTCAAGATAAATACATGTGTTGATTCAGCGTCTTCACCGGTACACACTTCATTGTTTTTGGCGGCTTTACCTTAAGTACCAACTTCCTCCAATCCTTGGATCAATTTCATCGATACGCTTACGGGTTGGAATCTGAGGTTTAAAGAACTTAAACCTGTGATTGACCTCGAACAGCAGATGTTGATGTGTAACGATTCCGGCAAATCTAGGTACACCCTAGCCGGTATATACTATTTACGTGTCATTTAATATTGATTATATGAGTTATAGTACGTTTATACGAGTATATATGATTCATAGTACGAATCATACTCGATTATATAGTGAATCGTATTGGAATTACAATTAACCAATGAACGATTATTGAAACCCGAACGAATCGGGAATTACATTATAGACGAAGTATATAATGTTTAGTGATGTTTACGAAGTATTAATGCTTCGGGATAAGTGAATTATAGCACAGAAAAAGGATTTCGATTTATTAGTACGTCGGTACGATAAACGAAACCTTTAACATCAAACCAAGCAAGAGACGATCGATCAAACCGAAAAAGATGCTCAAATACCGACAATACGATGTTTTAAGTCATTTAATGTCATGGGTTAAGTTTTTAAAAGTTTTTAAATCAGTTTTATGTAAATTTTATTTTAACCCGAAAAACAACCATTTTAGGCTCGTTTTAAGCCGAATTACGAGTTTAAACGAGAAACGAACTGAGCCAGATTATCCAAAACATTATCCGGATTACGGAAATCCAAATATGTGGCTAATATTGAAGTTGTGGGGCCCACCCCCCACCTTTACTTGGACCGATCGGCCCTAGGGTGGCATAATATCATTCCATTTCTTTTTTTTACAACAAAAACTCTCTCAAATCTCTCAACTCTTTCAAGTGTTCATCCAAACTCATCAATTCTAACCAAGAACACAAGGTATAAGCATGTTATAATGCATGATCTTTGGTGTTGATTTCTTTATTTTGAGTTGTTTTGCAAGAACAAGAGGTTCCAAGTGAAATATGGGTGAAAACCCGAGATGGAACCGATCCTTGCTAGATCAAGTGATGTATACAAGTTATACACGGGATCTTGATCCAAGAAACGAGTTAAAAGTGTCAATAACGAATTTTTACGGTTAGAATCTTTGAAAATGAATTTCCAAGTGAAAGACGGGTGAAAACCCGAGATGAAACCGACTCTTGCATGATCAAGAGATGTATACAAGTATACAAGGGATCGTGGTCCGAGAAATGAGTAAAAAGAGTCGAGAACGGATTTTTACGGTTAAAACCTTTGTTTTTATATCAAAACCGACACTATGAAAGAAATGGTTTGATTGTTGGTGTAACTTGCTTGGTATAGTGTTATTGTGCTTGTAAGTGTTGTATCTAGTGACTAGCAAAGGCTAGAAACCCAGATCTTTGCGATCTAACGCTAGAAAACACAAGATAGTTCGGTTTTCGTGTGAATTAGTGATTTTGGACAGATTGTAGTGTGCTTAGAGTCGGGTCATGAAATTTCACAGAGATGATCTATACATGAAAATATGAGATCTGTGAATTTTTGGTAGTTTTTGGATAAAAGATGAATATTTAGTGAATTTAATGCTCGGTTTTGGCCAAAAATGGTGAAAAATAGCTAAACTTGATGAACAATTCTGGAAAATTTAGGATAAGCTTTTTATAACATATAAAAGTCACACACAAAATTTGAGCTCAGTCAGAGAAGTCTAAAGGGGCCTTTCGGTAAAACGAGTTCTAGAGCTTTCTAGCTCGGTTTTTGTGAAAATGGCTTGAAAAGTGAGTTTTGGGTTCAGGAAAAATTCCAGGGAGTTATGAGGAAGGCAGGGATCATCCCAGAAAAATTTGGGATTTTTCTAAAGTCTTTTGGTATTTTTGACATATTTAGTGTTGTAATAAGGTTTAAAAATAGATAAATAAATGTAAATATAAGAAAATAAATCTGGAAAATTTTTATAAAATTTATTACTGTCAAAAGAAGTTTTGTGCAAAATTTCAAGACCCGAGACTAAACGGGTAATTATTTGTGCTAAAAAGAACATAAAAACAAATTTTTAAAGCTTAAAACGTGTAAACCGGCAAAACTCGCATAAGCGAGCTGACTGGTATATAAAACCTAAAAATGGACCATTTTCATAATACTAAGTAAATTAAATAAAAGAAAATCATCCGAAAATAATTCAGATGATTTGGGTAATTTCACCCGATTTTACTGTTTCCGGCACCTAAATGACGGAAACGGGCCCCGTGGCCAAACGGGGTGTCCAAACCGAGCTCTAATTTCATCACTTTAACTAAAGTAACAGTCAAACACCATTTTTGGGTCGGTTGTGAACAAACTCATTTTTGAAACTAAAAACGGATAACCGTGCTAGGCACGCAAATCAAGGAAAACATAAAAATGATAATTTTGACCGTCAGACTCTAAGTAATGTCACAATCTGGGTCCTTAGAAGTGTCGCGGGGTTAACATTGTCCCCGAATCGAGTACAGTACTGGGCTAACAATGTCCCCAGATGTACCGATTGATACGTATTTAATTTATGGGAATTATATAGTAACGAGTAGATATTATATTACAGATCCAGGCTTATAGCAGTTCATTGTATCACATCCCGACTCACAGAAAGGTGAGTTTTCACGAGCCCCTTTTACTGAACTGTTTTAAATATTTTCCCGGGGCGGAAAGCATGTATTTATTAAAGTATTTAAGTACATACTGATCGTATGGAAACACTTGTATACTTAAATATATATATGGTTTGATGCATAGAATATATAAATTGTTTATCGTGTGGGATTGTTCTGGGGTAACATAGTTCCCAGAGGTTATTATTGTTCTGGGGTAACATAGTTCCCAGAGGTTATTATTGTTCTGGGGTAACATAGTTCCCAGAGGTTATTATTGTTCTGGGGTAACATAGTTCCCAGAGGTTATTATTGTTCTGGGGTAACATAGTTCCCGGAGGTTATTATTGTTCTGGGGTAACTTAGTTCCCAGAGGTTATAAATGTTCTGGGGAAACATTGTTTCCCGCATAATTACATTGTTTAATAAATGACTATTAAAATGATCTGTCAGTGTTTATTTAAATTAGTGAAACTCACCAACTATTCGTAGTTGACCCGTTTTCTTTACATGTTTTTTAGGTATGCCCAAGTTGGAATGATTGAAATGTGCTTAATTATCTGTGCTACCTGTTGGAAGCTTGCTGCTCTATATTTTGTAATGAACATATATTAATGTCTTATCGGTAAAACCTGTGTGTAACACCTAGATAGTAACGAAACTCGCAACAATGTAATATGTTATAAATTAATGTAGTGGTATTTTCTTTATAAGCAATGCTGTTGATATCAGATGTGTCTGTTGCATCCCGTGTACGTTTCCGCTGCGGTTACGGGGTGTTACATGATGAAACCAATCTGCATGTCGAATTCCCCCCACGGTTTATAAAAGGACGGTACGCCAGAGTCCGTACGTCCCATATTGGTAACGAAAGAACGTCAGTAATCTTCTCATAATACTGAACGCATTTCTCCCATTTGATAATACACACATTCAAATCAGAGTCAAAGATCCACGAAATAATATCACCTTGTACTTTAGATACAGTTTTGAAGGATGTCATTTGATTTTCTTGAGCGCGAGCAACAGCTTCAACTTTCTGCTCTTTATCCACATACCGATATGCCTCAATAATCTTACGAGATTTCTTGTCCCGATAATCAAACCATCTCTGAATATCAGAAACAGTCGGATCTCGTATCAAATCAAATCTTGTATCAACTACGCTTTTGCCCTTTGAGACCTTCTCCAGATGATCTTCTGCTGCTTTGATGGTTTCTTCAGTAAATACAGGAGCAACCTGATCAACATTAGTGTGTTGAAATAAATCAGGGTATTCCACAGCAGTCATGTCCTCAATCTCCACCTCCTCATCTTCATAAATAAAGGACGTGTTCATCTCAAATGTAGGATCATTTAAGATCTCTTCATCATTCTCAACCTCCACATCGTCCTCAGCCTCAAGCACGGTTAACTCATCATCATTCAGACCAAGCAGTATGGAAATCTGCTCTCGTGTTAGGGACTTTTCAACAAATTGTCCTTCTTCAATCTCATCCGCATTCACAATACTTCTAACTACCCCTGAACCGTCAACAAAGATGACAATATCAGCCTTTATCATCTCAATTGATTTAGCAGCCATATAATCACGATAAGCAATTATCTGCTTTCCCGAATCACCGACAACACTGGTACCAGCACTAGAGGATGAGCCATGAGTTTGTTTAGGCTCACTTCCTCTAGCACCCGAAGCATCTGGATCTTCATAATCGTTCTTGAGCTTCTTAAGTACGTCATCCTTGCATGTCAGTTGCAATATAAGATCCTCTTGCTCTTTGATTTTCACCCCTGAGACTTAACAATATCATGAAGGTCTTTCGTTTCTTTCTGGCAATAGGAGATAGATCCCATCAACTTTCGTTGATTGTCCATCATACGTTCTTGAGTCATTCGGTGAACAGACATTTGGTTTTCATACAAAAGAAGTAAACTCAAGACCATATTCATCTGTTGATCATGAGACATAGCAAGAAATGAAGCCGGGATTGGTTGAACAGGACCTTGAGGTCGGTTAAGCCTCAAAAATGAAAAGTCCATCGGTTGGGGAGGAATCGTCGTCGGTGTTGGAGAAACCACCGATGTAGCAGTTGTAGGCCTTGGTAATGTAGATAAAACATATTGAGGAATCATACCAAGCCTAGGATCCGACGTAAGCGTGGTCGTCAAAGTTATTTCCGGGGTGCTTGTAGTAAGCGGCACCGCCTATCTTTGAGGAATGAACGACCTTGGAGGTTGAACTCCAAACGAGATGCTAGCACCAGCCGACACACGTCGCTTTAACAACCCTTCACCAACCAACTCTTTCCCTTTCCTTTTACGTTGAGCAGTTATAGCAGCAACTAAAGTAGCCTCAACCACAGCTTGTTGTTGAGATGGAGCGTCACCATCACCACCATTACCACCATCATCATCATTATCATCACCCTCGTTCCCACCTGCTCGTTCCTCACGCTCAGAATCCGAGTCATCGTGTTAAGTCAAACAATTGACCTAAGGGGGATATTGCTTGGTCAAATATTTGTTCTAAAAGACATATGGAAGATTGGAATCTTCTCAACCTCCTCAGAATTCCCTATGTATGGATCCGGTCACACCTTAGACCTCCGAGCAAGCTTTTTACTTAGCCGGGTACGATATTTTGTCTATCGGGCAAGGTTATCTTCAAGAAGTCTTCTTTAGTGGATATCCGAGCAGGGTTTGCAAATTAGTGCATTTCCGGGCAAGGTTCACTAGTTTGTGTAAATCCGGGCAAGGTTCACTTTATCAAGCAAGTCTATTCTTCAGAGCCAAGTATAGTTTACTCCCGAGTAAGCTTTTGGTTAACGAAGTCCATGAAGCCAAGTGATTGGAAGACCGGGCAAGGTATTCATTAATAATAGTGGTCCAAGCAAGCTTGATGATTTAATGGAATATCTTTAAGTAATATCGGGCAAGATTCAACTCAAGCAAGGAACAGTACTGCCGAGTACACTTTGCTAATAAGTTATTTTCTAGCAAAGAGTTGAATGGACCATCGAAGAACAAGGTTGCTCGTAAGGGTTTGTCGGGAAAATTCTGGTAAAGTCAAGAAGATTGAAGTCTACCCGGTGAGTATTTTACTTGGTAAATTACTCTTCAAGTAAAGTCTACCTGGAAACTGATCCCGGGCACACTTCTATGTCACCTAGTCCTGAAGGATGGCAGAGTGCACAGCCTACTCGAAGAATGAAGATTGCTGCAAAGCCTATCCGGAAGACTTGTTTTACACTTAGACTAATTCTGATTATGTAATTTGAATATGTATTTACGTTTGGGGTTTCTAGAAGGAATGACAGCTGTAAAGGAGGTGTCAGACCTATAAAAGGAATAATTTAGGGCACACCTCCTAAGGCAGATAGACTCATTAATTAAGAAAGAATATTATTGAGTGTGACGGCTGTCTTAGGATAGTACGGATAAAACTTTCCTATCAAGAAACCCTAAATCGGTTACCCTTTGTATGATGAACTTTATATAAATGGAAATCTTTTGAGTGAATCTTGTGTGTGTTAGTTATCTTTGATTATTATTAGCAACAACCATGTTTGTTATTGATTCCGCCTTTAACAAACAGTAATCTTTCTAAATATAGCAACCCGTCATTAACTCTCTTGTTGGCACGTTTATTTGTGTGAGTTATGGCATGATTCGAGTAAGATCCAGCAGAAATCAGGGATCTGACAAGTGGTATCAGAGCTTGTTGCTGCTATTTTGGAAAGATTGTTGCTGATTGAAGATTTGAAGAAGGATTACTTAAGCAGACCACTGTTCCATTGAAAAGTGACGTCAGCAACTCTGTTCTTCATTTTTCTTCCAGATCTACAATCATTTGGTGTTTTCTCTTCCTTATTCTATTTAAAGTTTTAATTTTTACATATAAATCTTGTTCTAATCGCATTAGACAACTCAGATCTGAACAACCAGTTTTTTAGATCTGATTATTTTTGAACTCTGTTTTTACAAAGAAACTACTTTCGATTTCTCAAAATGTCTGGTTACGAAGAACAAGAAGTGTCTACTAACAAGATTCCTAGACTGTATGGACAGGAAATTTCACAAAATAGAAGGTCTTGTTTGAAGTAGTTGTATGCTATAATGATGTTGGTATGTGGAACTTCATCCGAAATGGTCCACAAGGCAATGTTGTGGAAGGTGCTAATCCAGCAACAGTTGCTGCTGTAAGGGAAAGAATGAGAAAAGTAGATGACAAGGCTTTAGCAATGTTAAAGTTAGGTCTATCTTGGGAGTACTTACCAAGGTTGCACATCATGCCACTGCCAAGGAAATGTATGATGAAATACTTGAAATGTTTGAGGGAAATGTTGAACTTAAAAACATCAAGAAGTAGAGATTGAAGCAGCAACTAGAAATATTTAAGTCTAAAGATGGAGAAAGGTTGAAGTCTATTCTGGAGAGGTTCTTAACAATAGTGAATGATCTCAGAACCACAGACTATATCATGACTGACTTTGACCTTAATACCAAGCTGCTCAACTCTATGCCAAAGGAATGGTACACTGCCCGCTAATTCATCCTTCAGAAGCACAACTTCAATGACTTGAAAGTGGATGATGTATTATGCTTTCTTCAAGCTGCAGAGATAGAGATGAGAGAAAATGAGTTAATTAAGGAGGAAAGACCCTGCTTTAATGTTTCAAATGCATTGATTGCACCTATGGGTAATTTGACTACCAAGAATCAACAGCAGATCCCTATCATTAAAGAACCTGTTGAACATAATTCTGATACTCCAAAATCTTTTGTTGGTGGTAGCACAAGTAATCATAAAAACCAGCAAAGATTCAATGTGCAACTGATTGATGACACTGATTCTGCCTCTATGGCAAGTGGGAATGTACCTCACACTAGTGGTGGAAATGGTCAAGGCAGTGAAACTCAGGCCTTGCTTTCAATGTTTACTGAGTCATATAATGCATTTGTTGCAAAGAATTTAATTCACACATGTGTGGTACAAGATGATTTTGAGCAGATAGATGCTGATGACTTGGAGGATATGGATTTGAAGTGGCAAGCAGCTATGTTGGCTCTTAGAAGCAAAAGGTTATATAACAGGACTGGTAGGTCACTCTTATCAGGGCTAAATGAAAGAATTAGTTTTGACAAGTCAAAAGCCATTTGCTATAATTGTCAACAGTTAGGTCATTTTGCAAGAGAATGTGACATGAGAAGAAACTTCCAATTGGACCAATTTCAAAACCAACCAAGAAATCAGCAGCCTCAATATCAACAGCAACCTCAATATCAGCAGAGACCCAACACCAACAACTTTAACAACAATCCCAACAACAACTATAATCCCAACTTCAATAACTTCCAACCTCAAATGAACAATCATGATCAAGGAGTGCCTTAGAATCAAGGTTTTCAGAGAAACAACAATCAAATCCTTCAAAATGTTCCAAACAACTCTATTCCAGCCAATCAAAATCAGATTAGAAATCAAGGAAATGTAGCTGTAACAACACAGCATGAGGGTAACTTTGATTGGAGCAATCATGAAGAAGACATTGCAGATGATATCAAGAAAGCAAATGTGGCATTCATGACCATAATTGAGAAAGAAACTGGATCATTATCTCAGGTACATTCTGCTCATACGATTGATTTAACTGAAGTTATCAATGATTTGAAAATGAAAGTAGGAAAGCTGGAAAGTGAGTGTTTTAAGAAACAAAGTATCATCAATGCATATGAGGCAAGTGAACTGATGAGTGAAGAATGAATGAAAAGTTTGGAAGAAGACTGTGTAAACAGTTATAGAGCTCAGAAAAGATTCACAACTGAAATAGATGGGTTGAAAAAAATGATTATAGAAGAGAAGGTGCAGAACACAAAACTGCAAGCTGATAATGAATTCTTGAAGAACTTGGTTTCCACTGGAAACATCTGTGGAATTCTTAACCAAGTTAAGGAAGAAGACAAGTACAAAGCAGTACCACCACCTTTCAACAACAACTTTATGCCAAATGTTGATAAGGAGAAAAGAAATTCATATCTACAACAATTCAAAGATGTTTTTCAAGACAAAGAAGAGCTTGTGGATTTGTATAAGAATGTTGAGGTGAGTGAAGAAAGAGAGTTTGTTGTGAAGAAAGATTTGAAAGAAGAAAAGTCAATTGGAGTTCAAGTCTCTGAAGATGACTTTGATTCAATTGATTTGAATCAAGGTGACTTGAGTGATTTAAGTGATCAAATCACTGATGAGGAAATCAAAGCTGCTGAAAGAGGAAGAAAATTCAAGAAACCAGAATCTATTGACAAACTTCCAATGTATCCACCTGTCACATCAAGAATGAAGAAACAGAATGAAAAAACAAAAAGAAAACATGTGTCCTTTGACATATGTGAAAAGAAGAAGGTAAATTACAATGCTATAAGGCCTCCAAGCCAAGAAGTATTTGAAAGGATAAAGCAGAACAACAAAAATAGGATAAAAAAATGTGGATGTTGAAAACTTTATCCTTGTTTATCCTATTTTCTCTAATCATGAAGTCCTTGATATTAGAGAAGTGGAAACAATGGAAGAATATGAAAAGAGGCAATCAAGATATAGAGAGAGTCAAGATGAAGAACCACTGAATTTGTAAAGAATTGTGTTTGTTAAGAGCAAGACTGAAAGACAAGACATCAAGATTGAGGAGTTTGTCCCTTTCTCAATCAACTTTGATAGTCTAAAGAATCAGAAGACCATTGGAGTCAAAGAACCGAGACCAAGTGAAAGATTCAAGAAAGAAAAAGAACATGAGAAATATAAAGGAAAGGTTTGGTGCAAGAAGTGCGATAAGTATGGTCATCATACAGACTCCTGTAATGTAAGACTCAAATTCAAGGCTTTTCATGTCCCAGATGAAACTAAGTATGGACAAGACTTTGTTGTGTATAAGAAAAAGTATGATGAATACCTGGGAAAGGGAAAAGCTTGTGAAAAGGAAGTTCTGAAGAAAGAAAGCCAAACGCCTTTAATGAAAGCCAAGAAACATGTGGCTAAGCATGCTCAAAGGGGTAAATCACCTGTGAAGCATGAGAGAAATGTCAAAAAGAAATCTCAACCCTTGAGAATAATTCCTAAAAGGGATACTCAATCTGTCAAATCTGATAGTTCACAAGGATCATCAATCAGTGAGAAGACAAGTAGAAAATATGCATTTCCTAGGAAGAAACCAACAGAACTCACTGGTGATGAAAAGTTTCCGATGAAACATGGATTTGAACCTGAAGGATTTCTTTGGAAACCTAAGGCTTAAATTAAGGTTGAAACACTTGCTGATGTAAGAGACTACTCTGAAAAGAAGGATTATGTGATAAAGGAGTATGCCACTGACTCAGCAGAATGCCAGAATTCAACCTCTTTTGTTAAAACCCCAAGAGAGTGTGGATATGACACAGATAATTCAGACAGTATAGAAGTAACTCATGAAGATCCTGAACCAACAACACTCACTTCCCAAGCTGCCTCTGAAACTGAATCTGATGAGCTACAAGTTGATATAGCTTGCACTTCATCACTTAACTAATCAAACTGTTTCTTATGTGTAGGAACAGTCCACTCCTCTGAATGACATATGGTATATGGATAGTGGTTGTTCTGGGCACATGACTTGTGACAAGTGATCACTTGTCAATTATTAAGAAAAGTTTGAAGGTCCTGTAGCATTTGGAAGTGATGAAAATGGTGGTAAGATTGTAGGGAAAGGAATCTTGACAAATGGAAAAGTTTCATTTGATAATGTATTTCATGTTGAAGGTCTTCAGTATAATTTACTGAGTATATCACAAATATGTGATAAGGGATACAAAGTCTGTTTTGATGAATCACACTGTTTCATTCTAAAACCTGAATTTGTAATTCCACCTGAAATGATTATGATGATGGCACCAAGAAATGGAAACTTATATGAATTGAATATGAAATAAGCTGTTTCAAGAGGGGGTGCATGTTTTGTTTCCAAAGCCACTGAAAATGAATCAAAATTGTGGCATAGGAAACTGTGCCATGTGAACTTGAAGAACATGAATAGACTTTTCAAAGGTGAGTATGTAATAGGATTACCTACAAGAGAGTTCAAATTAGAAGATCATTGTAGTTCATGCCAAAAAGGAAAACAACACAAATCTGCTCATAAGCCAAAACTCATCAAATCAATTGATCAAGTACTTGAATTACTTCACATGGATCTCTTTGGTCCTGTGAGTGTGCCAAGTATAGGAAAGAAAAGATATTGTCCTGTGATCATTGATGCCTATTCAAGATATACTTGGGTTTATTTCCTAAGTACCAAGGATGAGACTGCAGAGTTGATTAAGGGTTGTGTAACAATGATTGAGAACAAATTGAATAAGAAGGTTAAAATGATGAGAAGTGACAATGGTACAGAGTTCAAGAATGGAGTTATGCAAGAATTTTGTACAGCAAAAGGAATCATTCAACAATTCTCAGCTCCTAGAACTCCTGAACAAAATGGTGTTGCAGAAAGAAGAAATGGAACTTTGATTGAAGCTGCAAGAACCATGTTAGCAGATGCTAATTTACCTGTTACATTTTGGGCTGAAGCAATAAATATTGCATGGTATGTTCAGAACAGGGTTCTTGTCAACAAAAGGCATAACAAAACTCCGTATGAAATATTCCACAACAGAAAGCCTTATATCAAGTTTTTCAAGCCCTTTGGATGCAAATGTTTTCTTCTGAACACAAGAGACTATTTGAACAAGTTTCAAACAAAATCACTAGATTGTTTCTTTGTTGGATATTCTACACACTCAAAAGCTTACAGAGTATATGTGAAAGACCATTTGAGTTTTATAGAATCATCTGACATCATCTTTAATGAAAATCAATTCAATACAGTTGATGGTGCAACATGGCTGTTGAAAAGTTGATAAGGTCCTTCAAGATTTATCCTGAAGACTTTGATGAATCTTTCTACAAGACTAGTGTAATTCAAGAGAAAAAGAAGAAAACATTAGACTTGAAAGAATTATGGAAGAAGGTTGCTAGAAAAGAAAAGGAATATACTTTTGTGAAGAATTCCTCATGTGATATTGTTGAACAAGTTCAAGAAAATAATCAAGAAAACAATCACAGTCCTGAACATGATCATACTGAAGTTAATTAAGACAATCAAGACAAACAGAATGATCAACTTCAAAATGAGGGAAACACAAGCAACCAAGCCAGTGAAGAAGAAGCTGCATCTACTGCAAGATTTCAAGATCTGTTCCAAAGATTAAATATAGAAAACAATGGTGCATCTACTTCAGGACAACATAATGATGAAGCACCAGAATTTCATGATGCAGAAACTTATTTGATCATTGAAGAACCAGATCTCAATGAAACAAATCTTGATACAAATTTGTCTGCAGATTTGATTGTACAAACTTCTTATGTGGAAAAGAATCATCCTTCTGAAAACATCATTGGAGATTTGCATGAAAGAGTCACAAGAAGTCATTCTGAAATTGCAAACATCTGTCTTTACTCATGCTTTCTATCCCAAATAGAGCCAAAGAACATTTCTCAAGTACTAAAAGACAATAGTTGGGTAGAAGCAATGCAGGAGGAACTGGCACAGTTTAGAGACCTACATGTTTGGGATCTTGTTGATAGGCCAATAGACAGATATGCAATAGGAACCAAATGGGTTTTTAGAAACAAAAGGGATGAGAGGGGTTTGGTGATTAAGAATAAAGCTAGACTTGTGGCACTAGGATGTCTTCAAGAAGAAGGAATAGACTTTGAGGAGGTCTTTGCACCTGTTGCAAGACTTGAAGCTATCAGGATCTTTCTTGCATATGCGGCCTCAAAGAACACTAAGGTGTTCCATCTTGATGTTAGGTCATCATTTCTAAATGGAAAGATTGATGAAGAGGTGTATGTAGCTCAACCTCCAGGTTTTGAGAATCCTTTGTATCCAAACAGGGTGTATAAGTTAAACAAAGCCCTATATGGATTGCATCAAGCTCCTAGAGCTTGGTATGATGAGCTGTCAAATCGTCTTCTTGAAAATGGTTTTAAAAGAGGAGCCATTAACAAGACACTCTTCTACAAAAGAAAGGGATCAGACTTACTTCTGTTACAAGTGTATGTGGATGACATCATCTTTGGATCTACAAATGAAAAAATGTGCATGGAGTTTGAAGGGGTTATGAAGTCCAAATACAGCATGAGCTATATGGGAGAAATGAACTTCTTTCTTGGATTACAAGTTCAACAGAAAGCTGAAGGGATCTTCATTCACCAAAATAAATATGTGCAGGCTATCTTGAACAAGTTCAACTGTCATAAGTACAAAACTTCTTCAACTCCAATGGACACCAAAGAAAAGATGATTGCAGATGAAAAGGGGGAGCCTGTGGATGAACATGAATATAGAGCCAAAATTGGATCTCTGATGTATCTGACTGCAACAAGACCAGATATCATGTTTGCTGTATGTGTGTGTGCAAGATTCCAATCAAATCCAAAAGTCTCCCACATGAATGTTGTTAAAAGAATATTCAGATATTTGAAGGGAAGACCAGACTTAGGGATTTGGTATCCAAAGAACCAATCTTTTGATTTGATTGCCTATACAGACAGTGATTATGATGGCTGTAACATGAGCAGAAAGTCAACCTCAGGAGGATGTCAATTTTTGGGTGAAAGGCTAGTGTCATGGCAATGCAAAAAGCAGACTACTGTCTCAATCTCTACTGCAAACGCTGAATATGTTGCTGCATCTGCATGCTGTGCACAAGTTCTATGGATTCAGAATCAGATGCTGGACTATGGTTTGAATTTTATGAACACCCCTATTCTTATTGACAACATTGCTGCATATTTTATTGTTTAGAATCCAGTTCAACATTCTAAAACTAAGCACATTGAAATCAGACATCACTTCATAGAGATTGCAGTGAAAAGGGTTTGATTGAAATGCAAAGAGTTGATACAAGTGACAATTTGGCTGACCTATTCACCAAATCACTTGATAGAACCAAGTTCAACTTTCTTCTGAAAGCCCTGGGAATGATCAACTCTGATGAAATCTGATTAAGGATGTGTGCCTAGTTGTGTGTCTCTCTGTGTTAACTGATTATGTTGTTAGAGATTACACATATTGAATGTTTAGTGAATATGCTTGATTATGTTGCATAATTATGTTACTTGAGTATGCTACTAAATATGTTAACTGTTATGTGCTTTGACTGATTATATGTGAAAAATTTGACATGATTGAATGGATTTATATGTTTGCATGTTTATCAGTTAATGTGCATTTGTGATGTCAGGATAAGTGTTCGTGTTATGAATTACTTGCTGATGTAGCTTATCTGATATCATTGCTTAATTGCTTGAATATGTGCTTTATCTGATCTTCTGATGTTATTAAGATAAGTTGGTATTTGATTGTTAGTACTGTCTACTTGTCTTGATGATTTCATGTTTGATAAATATTTGTATATGTTACAACTGTTTGTGTCAAAATGTGTTTTATGTCAAAATTAAATGATGAAATGAAGATTTTCCAATGAATTTTACATAAATACTCTATTTTGATCAAAACATGAGCATGTTGTTAATGGTGAAGAGATATGATAAGATTATTCAGTTCAAACTTTAAAGAAGCTTAAAAGAAGGATTTTTTTAGGAAAGTCTCAAGTAGTTGTTTTTGCTGAAAATTATGTCATTTGCCCAGTTGGAAGGACATGCACTTGTGTATGTTTGGTCCTTAAATCTCTACAGATTCAAAGGATAGCCATTAACCTGAAAAAATGAATGCATTTGGGGCAATTTTAACTTGTTTCTTATTCCTTCGTTAAAACCATGTCAATAGCTCTGACTTTGAAAGGACATATATTCACATGTATGTTTGGTCCTGTTGACCACTTTTGGTCAAACAGGATAGCCATTTTCCTGACAATTAAGAGAAATTGGGGTGACTGAATATTAAACTGAATTTAATATGGAAATGATAGTACATTGACTGCTTAGCCAATCATATGGATTTAATAGGCTAAAAGGACCTTAGTATAGTCATTAACATGTATGGTTGCTT